>NC_068427.1:39350874-39535874 GCF_023373465.1 Oncorhynchus keta | reverse complement strand
GGTGGTGTGATGGTGCTTTGCTCGTAACAGTCAGTGATTTATTTATAATTAAAGGCACACTTAACCAGCATGGCTACCACAGCATTCTGCAGCGATATGCCATCCCATCGGGCTTGCGCTTAGTGGGACTATAATTTGTTTTTCAACAGGACAATGACGCAAACACACCTCCAGGCTGTATAAGGGCTATTTGACCAAGATAGAGAGAGATGGAGTGTTGCATCAGATGACCTGGCCTTCACAATCACCTGACCTCAACCCAATTGAGTTGGTTTGGGATGAGTTGGACCGCAGAGTGAACGAAAAGCAGCCAACAAGTACTCAGCATATGTGGGAACTCATTCAAGACTGTTGGAAAAGCATTCCAGGTGAAGCAGGTTGAGAGAATGCCAAGAGTGTTCAAAACTGTCATCAAGGCAAAGGGTGGTAACTTTGAAGAATCTCAAATAACAAATACATGTTACATGTTCAATACATGTGAAACCATATTTTTGTTATTTTGGTTACTACATGATTCCATATGTGTTATTTCATAGTTTTGATGTCTTAAAATTAAGAAAAACCCTTGATTGAGTAGGTTTGTCCAAACTTTTGAATTGTACTGTATATGTGTTTGTTTATGTCTCAGAACATCAATAATGCAGCCAGGGGTTTGGACGGTTGTCCAAATGTGCTTCTTAGATCAAATCCAAATCAAATGTATTTATAAAGCCCTTCGTACATCAGCTGATATCTCAAAGTGCTGTACAGAAACCCAGCCTAAAACCCCAAACAGCAAGCAATGCAGGTGTAGAAGCACGGTGGCTAGGAAAAACTCCCTAGAAAGGCCAAAACCTAGGAAGGAACCAGGCTATGTGGGGTGGCCAGTCCTCTTCTGGCTGTGCCGGGTGGAGATTATAACAGAACATGTTCAAATGTTCATAAATGACCAGCATGGTCAAATAATAATAATCACAGTAGTTGTGGAGGGTGCAGCAAGTCAGCACCTCAGGAGTAAATAGATGCAGATTTGACTGTGTATTATGTATTTAAAACCCAGCACAGGGAGTGGAGAACAGAACAGAAAGCCAAGACAAGACAAACCAGAAACAACAACAGCCTTCAGTGACACCCTTCTTATTCTCATCAAACAATTACTGCAGAAACACCACCTTACAGTCTGAACACTAGTCTACCAGAATACGATGTGCACTTTGTCCCTGTTTAGATTAGGGGGTAGTGCTGGAGGGAGGAGGGTTTGGGAAAATAGCTTTTTTTTTATAACAGCAATAAATATATTCCCTCCCCACTGTCTCTGCCGATTCACTTACTTCTGACTGACAGTCTCATGACACAGGAGCTGGAGGGGACACTAACACAATGTTCTGGGTCTCATGACACAGGAGCTGAGGGAACACTAACACAATGTTCTGAGAACACCAGTCAGCCCTGTTCACACTGTAGTGTAGACACACCAACACACACACACGCACACACCAACACACACACACACACACACCAACACACACACATACGCACACGTTTTCTTCCACTTCAGCATGCTTTGCAGCCATGGACGTATAGATTACACCCCCACACAGTGAGGCAGCGCCTGCTTGCCTCTTGGGCTCTGAGCTAATATTAGGAAGTGGGAACTAAACATACACATGCTACTGTGAAGGGAGGAGACAGACTGATATGAGGAGAGCGGGGGAGGATAGGAGGGGGGAAAAGAGTGCTGATCAGAAAGAGAGAGAGAAAAGAGAGAGAGAGGGAGAAGAGAGAGAGAGAGGGAGGGAGAAAAGAGAGAGATGTGTACATGTCCTCAGTGAAAACAATGTACTGAGCAAATGTCAAATTGGCTGCTATACAAATAGATGGAAAGTGGTGTTGGGGAAAAAATACAATATTATAAAATCCATGTACACAAACAACAAGTGTGCGTTTAAAATTTGCAAAAAAACACATTTTTCCACAGGGCCGTGGGGTGAGACAGGGATGCAGCTTAAACTCCACCCTCTTCTACATATCAACAAATTGGAGAAAAATGGCATTCTATGCCATCAAAAGGAACATAACATTTGACATACCAATTAGGATCTGGATAAAAAAAATACTTGAAACGGTTATAGAACCCATTACCCTTTATGGTTGAGAGGTATTGGGTTTGCTCACCAACCAATAATTCACTAAATGGAACAAACACCAAATTGAGAGACTGCATGCAAAATTCTGCAAAAATATCCTCTGTGTACAACGTAAAACACAAAATAATGCATGCAGAGCAGAATTAGGCCGATAACCGCTAATTATCAAGATCCAGAAAAGAGCCGTTAAATTCTACAACCACCTAAAAGGAAGCGATTCCCAAACCTTCCATAACAAAGCCATCACCTACAGAGAGATGAACCTGGAGAAGAGTCCCCTAAGCAAGCTGGTCCTGGGGCTCTGTTCACAAACACAAACCCCACTGAGCCCCAGGACAGCAACACAATCATGAGAAAACAAAAGATAATTCTTCCAATGTGTCAAATAATTAACAACAAAAAAAACAGAGCAAACTAGAATGCTATTTGTCCCTAAACAGAGAGTACACAGTGGCAGAATACCTGACCACTGTGACTGACCCACAATGAAGGAAAGCTTTGACTATGTACAGACTCAGAGAACATACGGTGGCCTATGTGCTCACTGCTCACAAAATGAGGTGGAAACTGAGCTGCACTTCCTAACCTCCTGCCAAATGTATGACCATATTAGAGACACATATTTCCCTCAGATTACACAGATCCACAAAGAATTTGAAAACAAACCTGATTTTGATAAACTCCCATTGTAAATACAAATACCATTGTAAATACAACCCATATTTATGTTTATTTATTTTCCCTTCTGTAATTTGCAAATGTCTATTATTTTGGAACTTGTGTGAATGTAATATTTACTGTTTATTTCACTTTTGTTTATCCATTTCACTTGCTTTGGCAATGTAAACATGTTTCCTATGCCAATATAGCCCCTTGAATTGAGTTGAGAGAGAATAAAGCCCCTTGATTTGAATTGAGAGAGAATAAAGCCCCTTGATTTGAATTGAGAGAGAATAAAGCCCCTTGAATTGAATTGAGAGAGAATAAAGCCCCTTGAATTGAATTGAGAGAGAATAAAGCCCCTTGAATTCAATTGAGAGAGAATAAAGCCCCATGAATTCAATTGAGAGAATAAAGCCCCTTGAATTCAATTGAGAGAGAATAAAGCCCCATGAATTCAATTGAGAGAGAATAAAGCCCCTTGAATTCAATTGAGAGAGAATAAAGCCCCTTGAATTGAATTGAGAGAGAATGAAGCCCCATGAATTGAATTGAGAGATAATAAAGCCCCTTGAATTCAATTGAGAGAGAATAAAGCCCCATGAATTGAATTGAGAGAGAATAAAGCCCCATGAATTGAATTGAGAGAGAATAAAGCCCCATGAATTGAATTGAGAGAGAATAAAGCCCCATGAATTGAATTGAGAGAGAATAAAGCCCCATGAATTGAATTGAGAGAGAATAAAGCCCCATGAATTCGAATTGAGAGAGACAGAGTGAGAGAGAGAAATAGCCCGTTCAGGACTTTGATGAGGAATGCGGTAAGATAACTGCACTTGTTTTGATTTATGTTGTGATTGATTTGTAATTTTATCAGTAGCTTTTGAATTTAATTTGTTGTAATGTGAAATTGTAAATGGTTTGTGTCATGTTGATCAATGGGTTTCCCCTGGTTAAATAAAGGTTAAATTAATAAAACAATAAGAGTCTTTGATCAAAGTGAAAGCAGAGAGAAGAGTAGAAAACAGAGAAGAGAGAGAAAGGGGTCTGGGCTTGTCCACATGGTGAAATATCACACCCATTCATTATCTCATTTACTGAAGAGGCCTATAGACATGTGTTATGGATTCATTATCTCATTTACTGAAGAGGCCTATAGACATGTGTTATGGATTCATTATCTCATTTACTGAAGAGGCCTATAGACATGTGTTATGGTTTCATTATCTCATTTACTGAAGAGGCCTATGGAAATGTGTTATGGATTCATTATCTCATTTACTGAAGAGGCCTATGGAAATGTGTTATGGATTCATTATCTCATTTACTGAAGAGGCCTATAGACATGTGTTATGGATTCAGGTACAAACTCTCTGTTTAGATAGTGGATGAGATATACCTTCACACACACGACTGGCACCACCTGGCATCTGTAAGGTCAGAACAATTAAACACAGCCTCCCCCTCCCTCCCCTCCCCCCTCTAGTAATGTGTTGTAGCAGGTGTTCCCTGTGGTCTAAGACCAGTAGATTTAGCTTGTCCTTTCAACACAACGCCTTCTCATGTAATCTCATAGCCCACTAATTCCTGCTTTGTTTGGCTCTTCGGCTTTTAGAAGTCATGTTTGTCTCGGAGGACATTGTTGTATTATTCATTTGACGTTGGGTGAGAGGGGTAGGGGAGGGATGGGTGAGGATGGTAGGGGAGGGCAGGGTGAGAGGGGTAGGGGAGGGCTGAGTGAGGATGGTAGGGGAGGGCTGGGTCAGAGGGTAGGGGAGGGATGGGTGAGAGGGGTAGGGGAGGGATGGGTGAGGATGGTAGGGGAGGGCAGGGTGAGAGGGGTAGGGGAGGGATGGGTGAGAGGGGTAGGGGAGGGCTGGGTGAGAGGGGTAGGGGAGGGCAGGGTGAGAGGGGTAGGGGAGGGATGGGTGAGAGGGGTAGGGGAGGGCTGGGTGAGAGGGGTAGGGGAGGGCTGGGTGAGAGGGGTAGGGGAGGGCTGGGTGAGAGGGGTAGGGGAGGGTTGGGTGAGAGGGGAGGGATGGGTGAGAGGGGTAGGGGAGGGCTGGGTGAGGATGGTAGGGAGGGAGGGTAGGGGTAGGGGAGGGATGGGTGAGAGGGGTAGGGGAGGGATGGGTGAGAGGGGTAGGGGAGGGATGGGTGAGAGGGGTAGGGGGGAGGGCAGGGTCAGAGGGGTAGGGAGGGCAGGGTCAGAGGGGTAGGGGAGGGATGGGTGAGAGGGGTAGGGGAGGGCTGGGTGAGAGGGGTAGGGGAGGGCTGGGTGAGTGGGGTAGGGGAGGGGTAGGGAGGAGGGTGAGAGGGGTAGGGGAGTGGAGGGTGAGAGGGGTAGGGGAGGGATGGGTGAGAGGGGTAGGGGAGGGCTGAGTGAGGATGGTAGGGGAGGGCTGGGTGAGGATGGTAGTGGAGGGCTGGGTGAGGATGGTAGTGGAGGGCTGGGTGAGAGGGGTAGGGGAGGACTGAGTGAGGATGGTAGTGGAGGGCTGGGTGAGAGGGGTAGGGGAGGACTGAGTGAGGATGGTAGTGGAGGGCTGGGTGAGAGGGGTAGGGGAGGACTGAGTGAGGATGGTAGGGGAGGGCTGGGTGAGGCTGGTAGTGGAGGGCTGAGTGAGGATGGTAGTGGAGGGCTGAGTGAGGATGGTAGTGGAGGGCTGAGTGAGGATGGTAGTGGAGGGCTGGATGAGAGGGGTAGGGGAAGGCAGATGAGAGGGGTGGGGGCAGGGATGGATGAGAGGGGTAGGGGCAGGGATGGATGAGAGGGGTGGGGGCAAACATGGATGAGAGGGGTAGGGGCAGGGATGGATGAGAGGGGTAGGGGCAGGGATGGATGAGAGGGGTAGGGGCAGGGATGGATGAGAGGGGTGGGGGCAGGGATGGATGAGAGGGGTAGGGGCAGGGATGGATGAGAGGGGTGGGGGCAGGGATGGATGAGAGGGGTGGGGGCAGGGATGGATGAGAGGGGTGGGGGCAGGGATGGATGAGAGGGGTGGGGGCAGGGATGGATGAGAGGGGTGGGGGCAGGGATGGATGGAAGTGTGTGTGTGAGGAATGGATATCAAACTCATAGAGAGAAGCTGGGACTAGATGGTACAAGTCTACCTCCCACTGGTACTGTGGTGTTACTGCACCTACTCTAGGCTACTGTGGTCTTCTTGTGTTGTGGATCATTATCATTCCCCACTCAACCTTGCCTCTAGCCTGGTTTGAAAAAACACATCTAGCCCCTTCCCCTTTTCCTAAAGCCTATTCATAAAGCCTATTCATAAAGCCTAACTCTGGAGAAAAAGCTGAAGGAATTAGATATTATATAGTTTACACCTATCTGATGCTTTCGTATAGTTGAATGTACCTTTATCACGTCTCTCTCTCCCCTCCCTCCTTCTGGTTGCTCTCCCCCTCCCATTCCCTCTCTTGCTCTCTTGCTCTCTCTCCCCATTTATCTCTCCACAGGTGGACTGGGAGAGTAATGGAAGTTTGGTGAAGAAGCTGTCTTCCATTAAGGAAGATGAGGAGGGTGATGAAGAGCAGAGCTCTGTGTCGCGTGCCCCTCGTTCACCTCGACGTCTGACCAGGGTTCTCAACTCGCCCCTGCGTTCGCCCCTGCTGCACCCTCGACCCTTCCGCCCTCCCTCAGAACACACCCGCCCCCCCACTCTGCAGATACCTGTGGTCAGCTTCAGCAGTGCGCCACTGGAGCTTAGTCCAAGGTAGGGAAAACACAGACTCAGTCATTCTACACACACACACAAATCACGCACACAACGTTTTGCAACCAATGGGTCGTTCCACGTAAATATACATTTTTCACCAATATTGAATTTTAAAATCCTGTTATATTAAATGAAGTGCCCTTTAATATAGACCACATGGAGAATACAATCAAATCAGATTTGTTTTGTTTTGTGAATGAAGGCTTGCTAAAGTGCTAAAATTCTGCATTTTGTCATGTCCCTTCGTCAACCCTGTTTCACTTCTAGGATGATTTCAACCCACTTAATCAAAAAATATCTCCAACATCATTGTAAAGTCCTAGTTAGTCTGTTGCTTTGACAAAGTCAAAGTCTGAAGATGATTTATTTCATGTGATTAATGTCTGTCCCTCATTTTAAGGTCAACCCTGTTACATGAACTGAACTCGGTTTAATATGGTGAAACTATTCCTTTTTTTTTTTCTCAAAATAAAATGGAAGATCTAATAGTCAAATTATAGTGTACAAGCAGGTGAACTTGTTCTACTTTTTTTGTAAAATTTCTGGTGTTTTGTGGAAAACTGAGCGAGACGGAGTATAACACGTCAACCATTACTCATAAATAGACAGGCTAGAAATGTTTTAGCAATTACATTTTTGGGGTGAAGCTTACAGTCAATTTACACTCCCTGTTCCTCATAACAAGCTTCTATTCCCTCTGTAACGAGGATTTATGGCTGATTTAAGATTAAATCGTCAACCATGTTACAGTCAACCCTGATACGGTCAACCCTGCACTTAATATAGTATTGTTTTTATTTAACATCTCGAGATGGGAAATTCAGTTTTTTATGAAGTTGAACATGTGTTCTTTATGATAGAATGTTAAAATTATTATTATTTATTTTTTTGCAAGTTACACTCAAAAGGCACTGAATTGGTGGAACGGGTAGAGTAGAGAGGAGGAGAAATGGAAATGGGAGAGAAAAAGGGCTGAGGAAGCAGGGCTTCAATTGATGGAGCTCAACTTCCTCCACAACAATGTTGGTGTGTTTATTCATCTTTATTCCCCTCTTTCTCTCTCTCTCTCTCTCTCACTCTGCTCTCTCTCTCTCACTCACTCACTCTCTCTCACTCACTCACTCACTCTGCTCTCTCACTCACTCACTCACTCACTCACTCACTCACTCTGCTCTCTCTCACTCACTCACTCACTCACTCACTCACTCACTCTGCTCTCTCTCACTCACTCTGCTCTCTCTCACTCTGCTCTCTCACTCACTCTGCTCTCTCTCTCACTCACTCTGCTCTCTCACACTCTGCTCTCTCACACTCTGCTCTCTCTCACACTCTGCTCTCTCTCACACTCTGCTCTCTCTCACACTCTGCTCTCTCTCACTCTGCTCTCTCTCTCACTCACTCACTCCTCTCTCTCTCACTCACTCTGCTCTCTCTCTCACTCACTCTGCTCTCTCTCACTCACTCTGCTCTCTCTCACTCACTCTGCTCTCTCTCTCACTCACTCTGCTCTCTCTCACTCTGCTCTCTCTCACTCTGCTCTCTCTCACACTCTGCTCTCTCTCACACTCTGCTCTCTCACACTCTCTCTCTCTCACTCTGCTCTCTCTCTCACTCACTCACTCTGCTCTCTCTCTCACTCACTCTGCTCTCTCTCACTCTCTCTCTCTCTCTCACACTCTGCTCTCTCTCTCACTCACTCTCACACTCTGCTCTCTCTCTCTCTCACTCTGCTCTCTCTCACACTCTGCTCTCTCTCTCACTCTGCCTCTCTCACTCTGCTCTCTCTCTCTCTCACTCTGCTCTCTCTCACTCACTCTGCTCTCTCTCACTCACTCACTCTGCTCTCTCTCTCACTCTGCTCTCTCTCACACTCTGCTCTCTCTCACACTCACTCTGCTCTCTCTCACACTCACTCTGCTCTCTCTCACACTCACTCTGCTCTCTCACACTCTCTGCTCTCTCTCACTCTGCTCTCTCTCTCACTCTGCTCTCTCTCTCACTCACTCTGCTCTCTCTCTCACTCACTCTGCTCTCACTCACTCACTCACTCACTCACTCCACTCACTCTGCTCTCTCTCACTCACTCTGCTCTCTCTCTCACTCTGCTCTCTCTCTCACTCTGCTCTCTCTCTCACTCTGCTCTCTCTCTCACTCTGCTCTCTCTCTCACTCTCTCTCTCTCTCTCTTTCTAGGTTTGTGGATGGTATTGAGACAGAGAGCAGTGTGAACTCCTCCCAGAAGTTTGAGTTTAGCTCCAGGCTGGTACACAGTGGTCAACCATCCCCAGGACTAGGTAATACAAAGTGTTGTAGCGATTCCTATGTTGTTGATGTAAAGAATATTTGTTGGTCCGTGATGTGTAATGAGGAGCAACCCGACGCTGCACTTGACACATTTATGAAATTGCTTATCCCAGTTACTAATAAGCATGCAACCATTAAGAAAATGAGTGAAGAGGAATTGGAAAACAGTGTGGTTGAGAGGGATGAGGCAAAATAAATAGTAATACATACTGCACATTGAGAAATCATGTGACTAAACTGAATCAAAAGAAGACAAATGACATAAGGAATGATAGTAAAAAGCTTTGGAGCACCTTAAATTAAATGTTGGCCAAAAAGGAAAACTCTGCTCCATCATTCATTGAATCAGATGCCTCATTCATTACAAACCCCACTGATATTGACAACTACTTTATTGATTTTTTTCATTGGCAAGATTAGCAAACTTAGGCATGACATGCCAGCAACAAACGCTGACACTACACATCCAAGTATATCTGACCAAATTAAGAAAGACAAGCATTGTAATTTTGAATTCCGTAAAGTAAGTGTGGAAGAGGTGAAAAAAATGGCTGTCTATCAACAATGACAAGCCTACTAGAAAGTGTGTGCCCTCAGGCCTGGAGGGAGCAAAAGTTATTCCCCTACCTAAGGATAGTAAAGCCCTCTTTACTGGCTCAAATAGCCTGTTAATAACCCTTTGTATACTTTTGGGGGGAAAAATGGTATTTGACCAGATACAATGCTATTTTACATTAAACAAATTGACAACAAACTTTCAGCATGCTTATAGGAAAGGACATTCAACAAGCACATCACTTACACAAATTATTGATGACTGGCTGAGAGAAATTGATGCTAAAAAAGATTGTGGGGGCTGTTTTGTTAGACTTTGGTGCGGCTTTTGACATTATCGATCATAGTCGGTTGCTGGAAAAACTTGTGTTATGGCTTTACACCCCCTGCTATATTGTGGATAAAGAGTTACCTGTCTAACAGAACATAGGGTGTTCTTTAATGGAAGCCTCTCAAACAAAATCCAGGTAGAATCAGGAATTCCCCAGGGCAGCTGTCTATGCCCCTTACTTTTTTCAATCTTTACTAACAACATACCACTTGCTTTGAGCATAGCCAGTGTGTCTATGTACAGTTGAAGTCAGAAGTGTACATACACTTAGGTTGGCGTCATTAAAACTCGTTTTTCAACCACTCACAAAATTCTTGTTAACAAACTATAGTTTTGGCAAGTCATTTAGGACATCTACTTTGTGCATGACACAAGTAATTTTTCCAACAATTGTTTACAGACAGATTATTTCACTTATAATTCACTGTATCACAATTTCAGTGGGTCAGAAGTTTACATACACTAAGTTGACAGAGCCTTTAAACAGCTTAGAAAATTACAGAAAATGTTGTTGTGGCTTTAAAAGCTTCTGATTGACATCATTTGAGCCAATTGGAGGTGTACCTGTGGATGTATTTCAAGGCCTACCTTCAAACTCAGTGTCTCTTTGCTTGACATCATGGGTAAATCCAAAGAAATCGGCCAAGACCTCAGAAAAACAATTGTAGACCTCCACATGTCTGGTTCATCCTTGTGAGAAATTTCCAAACGCCTGAAGGTACCACGTTCATTTGTACAAACAATAGTACGCAAGTATAAACACCATGGGACCATGCAGCCATCATACCGCTCAGGAAGGAGACTCATTCTGTCTCCTAGAGATGAACGTACTTTGGTGCGAAAAGTGCAAATCAATCTCAGAACAACAGCAAAGGACCTTGTGAAGATGCTGGAGGCAACAGGTACAAAAGTATCTATATCCACAGTAAAACAAGTTCTATATCGACAAAACCTGAAAGGCCACTCAGCAAGGAAGAAGCCACTGCTCCAAAACCACCATAAAAAAGCCAGACTACGGTTTGCAACTGCACATGGGGACAAACATCATACTTTTTGGAGAAATGTCCTCTGGTCTGATGAAACAAAAATAGAACTGTTTGGCCATAATGACCATCGTTATGTTTGGAGGAAAAAGAGGGATGCTTGCAAGCCGAAGAACACCATCCCAAACGTGAAGCACGGCGGTGGCAGCATCATGTCGTGGGGGTGCTTTGCTGCAGGAGGGACTGGTGCACTTCACAAAATAAATGACATCATGAGGCAGGAAAATTATGTGGATATATTGAAGCAACATCTCAAGACATCAGTCAGGAAGTTAAAGCTTGGTCGCAAATGGGTCTTCCAAATGGACAATGACCCCAAGCATACTTCCAAAGTTGTGGCAAAATGGCTTAAGGACAACAAAGTCAAGGTATTGGAGTGGCCATCACAAAGCCCTGACCTCAATCCTATAGACAATTTGTGGGTAGAACTGAAAAAGATTGTGCGAGCAAGGAGGCCTACAAACCTGACTCAGTTACACCAGCTCTGTCAGGAGGAATGGGTCAAAATACACCCAACTTATTGTGGGAAGCTTGAGCAAGGCTACCTGAAACGTTTGACCCAAGTTAAACAAAATAAAGGCAATGCTACCGAATACTAATTGAGTGTATGTAAACTTCTGACCCAATGGGAATGTGATGAAAGAAATAAAAGCTGAAATAAATCTCTCTACCATTATTCTGACATTTCACATTCTTAAAATAAAGTGGCGATCCTAATTGACCTAAAACAGGGTAATTTTTACTAGGATTAAATGCCAGGAATTGTGAAAAACTGAGTTTAAATGTCTTTGACTAAGGTGTATGTAAACTTCCAACGTCAACTGTATGCGGATGACTCAACACTATACACGTCAGCTACCACAGCGACTGAAATGACTCAACACTATACACGTCAGCTACCACAGCGACTGAAATGACTCAACACTTAGAGCTGCAGTTAGTTTCAGAGTGGGTGGCAAGGAATAAGTTAGTCCTAAATATTTCAAAAACTAAAAGCGTTGTATTTGGGATAAATCATTCACTAAACCCTGAACCTCAACTAAATCTTGAAATTAGTCATGTGGTAATTGAGCAAGTTGAGGAGACTAAATTGCTTGGAGTAACCCTGTAAACTATCATGTTAAACTTGGAGTAACCCTGTAAACTATTGTTAAGTGTCATGGTCAAAACATATTGATACAACAGTAGTTAGGATCGGGAGAAGTCTGTCCATAATAAAGTGCTGCTCTACCTTCTTAACAGCACTAGTTTTGTCGAACATGGACCACAGTTCAGCCGTGTGGTCATGTGCCACAAAGAGGAACATAGAAAATTGCAATTGGCTGAGAACAGGGCAGCACGGCTGGCCCTTGTATGTACAGAGAGCTAACAATAATATGCATGTCAATCTCTCCGGGCTCAAAGTGGAGTAGAGATTGACTTCACCACTACTTGTATTTGTGAGAGGTATTGACATGTTGAATGCACCAAGATGTCTGTTTGAACTACTGGCACACAGCTCAGACACCCATGCATACCCTACAAGACGGGGGCGGGGTAGCCTAGTGGTTAGAGCGTTGGACTAGTAACCGGAAGGTTGCAAGTTCAAACCCCCGAGCTGACAAGGTACAAATCTGTCGTTCTGCCCCTGAACAGGCAGTTAATCCACTGTTCCTAGGCCGTCATTGAAAATAAGAATGTGTTCTTAACTGACTTGCCTAGTTAAATAAAAATACATTTAAAAAAAATGTCACCAGAGGTCTCGTCACAGTCTCCAAGTCCAGAACAGACTATGGGAGGCGCACAGTACGACATAGAGCCATGACTACATGGAACATTATTCCACAGTACGACATAGAGCCATGACTACATGGAACTCTATTCCACATCAAGTAACTCATGCAAGCAGTAGAATTTGAATTAAAAACAGATAAAAATACTGGTGGATATATAACAGTGGAGGACTGTGAAGCAACACAAACAGGCACAGACGCATGATAACATACACACGTACAAATGGATTTTGTGTTGTAGTAATGTGGTAATAGAGTAGGGGCCTGAGGGCACACACTTGATATGTTGTGACATCTGTTGTGAATGTATTGTAATGTTTTTAAAATGCCTTAATTTAGCTGGACTACAAGAAGAGTAGCTGCTGCCTTGGCAGGAACTAATGGGGATCCATAATAAATACAAATACAATCTTCTCCCCACTAGTCTGTTGCTGCTCTCACTATCCAACACATATTTTAACAAGGAACTTACATCTCTGTGTGTGTGTGTGTGTGTGTGTGTGTGTGTGTGTGTGTGTGTGTGTGTGTGTAGGGATCCTGGAGCAGTCAGATATCAAGCAGAGTGTTTCTAAGCTGAGTGACGAGGTGAGAGGTTGTAGTTAGGTATCCTAGAATCCATATGAATCTTACAACATAAACACACAGTAACATAACACGTAAAACACCTAACTCTCAAGTGTCTGTCCGTCTTGTCCACAGATGAGCACTCTCTCCCAGCAAGTCTCTCATCTCAGCCAGGAGCTAAAGGAAATGACCCGCCTGCTCCGGCCCCTCCTCCTTGTGGCGCCTCAGCCAATCCTGACAGCCATAACGCCCAGCCTGACTCCACCCCCCAGCAGTGCCAACAAACCGTCCTCCAACACACCTCTGGTGGTCCCACCTCCAGCCCCGCCCTGCTCCCCGTCGCCCCACCCCCAACAAACGCAGTCCTGCTCACTATTGGACATGGACAGTACTGACACGGGGAACGTGGGCTTGCCAAGTTGCCTCCTCCCAACACCCCCTCCACAGAGGCCTCCAGCCCAGACCCAGTCTCCAATCTCCCCAGAGAGAAGTTCTAAGGACTTACCCCACTCCAACCCCCTTCCCCTGGGACAGAAGACATGAGGGGGTCACCCCACCTCTCCAACCACACCACCTCTAGCAACAGTTTCCTTCCCTCTGCCCAGGACAGATGTACCCTAGCCTCTGGCACCATGTCCCCCTCCCCCTCCCTCTCTTTCTCCTTGTCCCTATCCTCCTCCCCCTCCTGCTCTCCCTGCCAGGGTCCCCATCACTCACGATCTGGCAGCCACAGCAGGGGCCTGCTCCCCCCGCCCCCCTCCCAGGAGGACAACACGCCCCCGCCTTCCTCCCATTGCTCCGCTCCTCCGTCACTCAGCTCCTCACCTGGAGACCATAAGCTGAAGTTGGTCTTCCCCTCTTCCTACTCCACTCCCCTCATCCCTCCCCTCCCCTCTCCTTACCCCTCGACCCTCTCCCTGGGCCCGTTCTCCCTGGACTCTCTGAGGGGGGAGACGCAGGGGGGCACCAGGCTGGAGGCAGGACACCTGGCGCTGGAGATGCAGGAGAGGGGAGGAGAGAGGGGGGAGAGACGCTCCCAGATGATGGAGCACATCAGCTACATGGACGAGGAAGGGCCAGCTCTGTGACAGAGAGGCAGATGACATGCAAGAAGAAACAGCAGAGACAGAATGAAGAGAAGAGAGGAGAGTATGTAGCCCGCTCGTCCAGAATGCAACATTGAACCTGTGAGACAGACAGGCAGACAGACAGAGATCAAAATGACTATAGGTGGAAACCAATAGCATCACTGAAAAATACCCCACCAGGACAGTAGCAAGACACCAGTTCTAACAGTACTCTGATCAGGCACTCTGGTCATGTTAAAACAACACATCCTCCTCATCTATGGACTTCATGATGTCATAAGTGAAATGTGCATCCCTAATCCTCTTCTGGCCAAATGTTCCCAACCAACCACCCCTTCATGACATCACAGACAGTACATAGGACTGAGAATGTAAACTCTAGTTCAACCTCTGTTATGTGGTTTCAAAATTATACTAACATCTATTGCTTGAATATCAACCACGGCTGACTTCAAATGAGGAGTTCATTTAACTTCAACTTAATGTTTCTTCAGAGTTTCTCTGCTACTTGTTATATGGGGGTGATTTGTTACATACATCTCCACAAAGAACACACACACTTGCACTGTGGTCTTACATTATGTGACATCCTATAAGTCTCAATCCAGCCTACACACACAATCAGTTCTGTCCCTCCAACAAGTGGCCATATTCAACACAAGACAATCAGTGAGCTTACAAAACACATGGAACCAACCAAAACATGAAGACAACACCGCAGTAGGTCTGGAGGTAGAAGGGAGGGAGCCGGTGTGCCACAGAGGCCAGGTTTAGGTTTAAGAAGCCATGCATACGGGTGGGTGAGTGGAATATACAGTAGGTCTATGAGTGACAACCAGACTGTACAGTGAATGAGTTCCCACATCAAGTCCAGCTTTAGGCATCCAGCCATTCGTGCCTTCTCCTTGGAACACACACACTGCTAGTCGTATACATCATATTGTCCACACCTGGTGATTATGTTGTGATTTACCGTTGACCATTAAGCCATTGACCATTACGAACGCCTCACTTTTATTTTGAAAGTAATTTATTTTATGTAGAATGTGTGTTAAAATCTCCTGTTGGATTCGGGTGTTCTGGCCTTTTTTCGTCCATCGCTAGTTCAACCAGAGACATCTCAGCGTCATATCAAAGCCCACACGCACCAACACAAGCACACCAGTGGAGGCTGCTGAGGGGAGGATGGCTAATAATGGCTGGAATGGCATAAATGGAATAAAACACATTTTATATCGTTCCATTCACTCCATTCCATCCATTAAACTCAATTCAAACCATTATTATGAGCCGTCCTCGCCTCAGCTGCCTCCACTGAAGCACGCACGGACACACACATGTGCGCACGCACACACATGCACGCACGCGCACACACACACACGCACACCTGCCATGTCCGCAGCATCAGCTGCATCCCATGTTTAAGTGTCAACCTCTGGATGACACAGGTTTATCCTACAAAGACACAATGCTCAGACATTGCTGAAGTGGTCAGAGGACTAACTGTATTAGCATTGTCTGGTGCTCGGTGTACTAGGTGCACTAGAGTTGTTTTGGGGGGCACAGTCAGATTGAGATACTGGTTTCTATTTTCTGTAATGGGCTGAGGATGAGGCTGAGGATGAGTCTGGGGATGAGGCTGGAGATGAGGCTGAGGATGAGGCTGGGGATGAGACTGAGGCTGAGACTGAGGATGAGACTCAGGATGAGGCTGGGGATGAGACTGAGGCTGAGGATGAGAATGAGGATGAGACTGAGACTGAGGCTGAGGCTGAGGATGCGTGGAGATGTGTTGGAGGAGTGGCACACAAAGGGTGCAGGTCAGGGGTCAAGATGTGAATGCTTGTCACAGCTAACTGCATGAGGAATGTGCTTGTTTCAGAACGAGGGGAGAGGGGGTTGGGTTTACTGTGCTGCCAGAGGTTTGGACAGGCTTAAGATGTATTTTATTAACTCTTACCAACTTTACCAGAAACACGATACAACAATAAAAAAAGTGTTGTTTTATAAGATCCGACTCTTTGATGTGATGTTCAGTGGTTTCACATCCCAGTTCCAAGTTGATTTAATCAACCAGGGGTAATACCCTTGTAACCAGTGAACCTCCAACTGATGCACACGTTCAGTTGTCACACCCGGGACTCGTTTTTCACCTGCCCCACATTGATAAACAACTTTGCTGTACCTCCACCTTGTCAGAGGACAAAAAAAGACAGTACTCACTGACCAAGTCCATCTTTCAGGTCTGCATATATTTCAAAATGGTAAGATTCATTCTATCAGAGCTTCAGTAAGGTTTGAAATGTCAGGGAGAGGAAAAGTTTAGACGATTCTGAGGGGGGAGAACAAACCAAACGGCTAAAAGTAAAGAACATTTAACATTTTATCCTGTTATGGATCCATCTTAGAGCCTCCTGACAGACTAGAGAGTGTCAGAGTCACCCACTGACACTATAGTGACCCTCTACGGACCGGTTCAGAATCACCCACTGACACTATAGTGACCCTCTACAGGCCGGTTCAGAATCACCCACTGACACTATAGTGACCCTCTACAGGCCGGTTCAGAGTCACCCACTGACACTATAGTGAACCTCTACGGGCCGGTTCAGAGTCACCCACTGACACTATAGTGAACCTCTACGGGCCGGTTCAGAGTCACCCACTGACACTATAGTGACCCTCTACAGGCCGGTTCAGAGTCACCCACTGACACTATAGTGACCCTCTACAGGCCGGTTCAGAGTCACCCACTGACACTATAGTGACCCTCTACAGGCCGGTTCAGAGTCACCCACTGACACTATAGTGACCCTCTACGGGCCGGTTCAGAGTCACCCACTGACACTATAGTGACCCTCTACGGGCCAGTTCAGAGTCACTGACACTATAGTGACCCTCTACGGGCCGGTTCAGAGTCACCCACTGACACTATAGTGACCCTCTACGGGCCGGTTCAGAGTCACCCACTGACACTATAGTGACCCTCTACAGGCCGGTTCAGAGTCACCCACTGACACTATAGTGACCCTCTACAGGCCGGGCCAGTTCAGAGTCACCCACTGACACTATAGTGACCCTCTACGGGCCGGTTCAGAGTCACCCACTGACACTATAGTGATAGTGACCACTATAGTGACCCTACGGGCCAGTTCAGAGTCACTAACACTATAGTGACGCTCTACGGACCCTCTACGGGCCGGTTCAGAGTCACCCACTGACACTATAGTGACCCTCTACGGGCCGGTTCAGAGGACACTATAGTGTTCAGTTCAGAGTCACCCACTGACACTATAGTGACCCTCTACGGGCCAGTTCAGAGTCACTGACACTATAGTGACCCTCTACGGGCCGGTTCAGAGTCACCCACTGACACTATAGTGACCCTCTACGGGCCAGTTCAGAGTCACTAACACTATAGTGACGCTCTACGGGCCGGTTCAGAGTCACCCACTGACACTATAGTGACCCTCTACGGGCCGGTTCAGAGTCACCCACTGACACTATAGTGACCCTCTACAGGCCGGTTCAGAGTCACTGACACTATAGTGACCCTCTACGGCCGGTTCAGAGTCACTGACACTATAGTGACCCTCTACGGGCCGGTTCAGAGTCACCCACTGACACTATAGTGACCCTCTACGGGCCGGTTCAGTCACCCACTGACACTATAGTTCAGGAGTCAGTCACTGACACTATAGTGACCCTCTACGGGCCGGTTCAGAGTCACCCACTGACACTAGAGTGACCCTCTACGGGCCGGTTCAGAGTCACTGGCCAGTTAGTGAGAGTCAGTTCAGTCACCCACTGACACTATAGTGACCCTCTACAGGCCGGTTCAGAATCACCCACTGACACTATAGTGACCCTCTACGGGCCAGTTGACACAGAGTCACTAGTCACACTGACACTATAGTGACCTCTACAGGCCGGTTCAGAATCACCCACTGAAACTATAGTGCCGGGCCAGTTCAGAGTCACTGACACTATAGTGACCCTCTACGGGCCAGTTCAGAGTCACTGACACTATAGTGACCCTCTACAGGCCGGTTCAGAGTCACCCACTGACACTATAGTGACCCTCTACGGGCCAGTTCAGAGTCACTGACACTATAGTGACCCTCTACGGGCCAGTTCAGAGTCACTGACACTATAGTGACCCTCTACGGGCCAGTTCAGAGTCACTGACACTATAGTGACCCTCTACGGGCCAGTTCAGAGTCACTGACACTATAGTGACCCTCTACAGGCCGGTTCAGTCACCCACCGACACTATAGTGACCCTCTACGGCCGGTTCAGAGTCACCCACCGACACTATAGTGACCCTCTACGGCCGGTTTCCCCAGATACAGGTTAAGCCTAATCCTAGACTAAGAATTATGCTCAATGGTGATTCACCATTGAAAGTGATTTTTATTCCAGGACCAAGATTAATCTGGGTCCAGTCCATCTACTACCATTATGGGGTGCGGCAGGCAGCCTAGGGTTAGAGCGTTGGGCCAGTAACCGAAAGGTTGCTGGATCGAATCCCCGAGCTGACCAGGTAAATAAAATCTGTCGTTCTGCCCGTGAACAAGGCAGTTAACCCACTGTTCCTAAGCTGTCATTGTAAATAAGAATTGGTTCTTAACTGACTTGTCTAGTTAAATAAAAGGTTTAAAACATTTTTTAATATTTTATTGACCACAGGATCCTCCCATTGTTGCTCTGTTCACACCATATAAACACACACCCTACTTCCTGTAGGAACCAGGATCAGAAACAGGAAGAAAACAAAGAGATGAAAAATCCCAAAAATATATTTATATGTTTCTATATATTTACGAGGTATGTATACACACAAAAAAGAAACCACCACACATTTCAAAATTAACAGTCTTTTTTACCCAAACGTGTCCTCTCGTGACATAAAGCCATTCAAATAATAATAATAGTAATATCAATAATGAATAATTAGCTAAATTAAAGCAAGAGGAAGTGATGCTCCCACAACCCTGCCCTCTCCGTCAGAACCTTTAGTCCGGCTCTGTGACGTCTTTCAGTCCATCTCCTCCATAACGAGTCCAAAAGCACCAAGGCCTCCTGGCCACAAGGTGGCGTTGTGCTGCGATGGCTGGCTGCTGTGCTGCACATTACTAATCCTTTCTTCCTTCACATCAAGTCCAAGAAGAAAAAACAAAATCTTCCCCTCTTTGAATAAAAAAATTATTATAATAATGAAACCTACCCCCAGTTGGTGAGCAGCAAGCACTCGTTTCCCCATCCAACCGAGTCTTAAAGTCTCCGGCTGGGATGGAGGTCAGTATTGGGGTGATGAGGTGGAAGGGGACTCTGCCTCTGCAGCTCAAAAGGTGTCTTTGTGCAACCAAACAAAAACGGAAGATTAAAGTGAAGGAGATCAGAACAAAACAATGGCAGCAAGGAGGCATGTCTCCACCTGGCAGGCGGTTGGTTTGTTAGTTGTGTTGTTAGGGGAAACAACATCTGAGACTGCCCCCGTGGGGTCACGCCAGATAATGCTGCATCGCTGTTTTCGCCCTGAGAGAGACAGAGAGAGTTAGTACACTATCCTATAACATAATGAGCGCGCGCGCGTGTGTGTGTATCACACCTTTCACAGAGGTTGGGGTCTAAGGCCTGGGTGAGTTTGTGCAGAATGTCTACAAAGCCCAACTCCCTCAGCTTGTCCTGACGCTCCTGGCAGCCTGAGAACAGAGACACCGACGTAGGAAGGTTAGAGGGGATGATGTTGGACCCGGAGGCAGAGACCAAGTCCAACAGTAAAGCATTGAACATTACATAACAACGGAGCTTGTGGAATGTTGAGTGGAATCACAGATGAAAACCAGTGATGTAATAGAGGGTAAATACATTAGTGTATGTTACAGACCTTGCTTCATCTGCACTGCGGTTCAGAGTTGTATTAACTTGATCCACAATCTTTACCACTACATCCACAAGAACCACTAGCCCTTTCCTAGCTAACATCCAGGTAACACCCCCCCAGCATGTAACAACCTGTCATGGCATCGGCCTCACTGCCCTCCTCATTCCAGATCAGGTTGGAGATACAGAATGTTGCTGCCAGCTGGAGCTTCGCATTAGAGTGACCCTGAGAGGACACCACAGAGAACTGTTCTCAGTATTTGGTTTAGATGTGTCAATCTTATACAGTACCAGTCAAGTTGACACACCTACTAATTCAATGATTTTTCTTAATTTTTTTTATTTTTATTGTCCACATCGTAGAATAGTGAAGACGTCAAAATTATTAAATAACACATGTGGAATCATGTAGTACCCCCAAAAAAGTGTTAAAACAAATCACAATATATTTGAGATTCTTCAAAGTAGCCACTGCCTTGATGACAGCTTTTCAGCACTCTTGGCATTCTCTCAACCAGCTTCATGAGGCAGTCACCTGGATTGCATTTCAATTAACAGGTGTGCCCTCTTAGAAGTTAATTTGTGGAACAATCAGTTGTGTTGTGACAAGGTAGATGGGGTATACAGAAGATAGCCCTATTTGGTAAAAGTCCATATTATGGCAGGAACAGTTCAAATAAGCAAAGAGAAACGACAGTCCATCATTACTTTAAGACATGGTCAGTCAATCCGTAAAATGTCAAGAACTTTGAAAGTTTCTTCAAGTGCAGTTGCAAAAACCATCAAGTACTATAATGAAACTGGCTCTCATGAGGACCGCCACAGGAAAGGAAGACCCAGAGTTACCTCTGCTGCAGAGGATAAGTTCATTAGAGTTAACTGCACCTCAGATTGCAGCCCAAATAAATGCTTCACAGAGTTCAAGTAACAGACACATCTCAACATCAACTGTTCAGAGGAGACTGCGTGAATCAGGCCTTCTTGGTCGAATTGCTGCAAAGAAACCGCTACTAAAGGACACCAATAAGAAAATACTTGCTTGGGACAAAAAACATGAGCAATGGGCATTAGACCAGTGGAAATCTGTCCTTTGGTAGGATGAGTCCAAATTTGAGATTTTTGGTTCCAACCGCTGTGTCTTTGTGAGACGCAGAGTAGGTGAATGGATGTGTGGTTCCCACCGTGAAGCATGGAGGAGGAGGTGTGATGGTGCTTTGCTGGTGACACCCTCATGATTGATTTAGAATTCAAGGCACACTTACCAGCATGGCTACCACAGCATTCTGCAGTGATACACCATCGCATCTGGTTTGGGCTAAGTTGGACTATAAATTGTTTTTCAACAGAACAATGACCCAACACACCTCCATGCTGTGTAAGGGCTATTTTATAAAGAAGGAGAGTGATGGAGTGCTGCATCAGATGACCTGGCCTCCACAATCACCTGTCCTCAACCCAATTGAGATGGTTTGGGATGAGTTGGACCGCAGAGTGAAGGAAAAGCAGCCAACAAGTGCTCAGCATATGTGGGAACTCCTTCAAGACTGTTGGAAAAGCATTCCTGATGGTGCTGGGTGAGATAATGCCAAGAGTGTGTCATTAAGGCAAAGGGTGGCTACTTTGAAGAATCTCAAATCTCAAATATATTTAGATTAGTTTAACACTTTTTTGGTTACTACATGATTCCATATGTGTTATTTCATAGTTTTGATGTCTTCACTTATTCGACATTGTAGAAAATAATAAAGACCAAGAATAACCCTTGAATGAGTAGGTGTGTCCAAATATTTGACTGGTACTGTATGTAAAGAGAGGGTGAAACTCGTTCTAAATAAACATTACCCCACGTGGATACAAATATCAAGGTTGGCAACAGAGAGTTCAGTGAACTTGAGAACAAACCTATATTTTACTAGTATTGCTACAGTGGATCATGGAGGGAAGATATTCTACCATGTAATATTTGATTTTCTGGAGGATGTCGTCATTGGTCATGATGAGTTCCTTGGCTGTGTTGCCATCGGCAATATTGGCTAGGATGCAGAGTGTCTGAAATATAGAGAGCAGTTAAAGGTTGTGTTCCCCTGCCCAGGCGTAGCTGACGCATGCCAGATCGTACACCACCTGGATAGGTATTTTACGTACCAACTAACCACATCATATGTTACAGCAATCTGCTTACAGCAATCTGTTACACAATCATTGGTTGATGCATGCAATGTCTGAGCAGGGGAACCCGTTCTGACCTACAGTATGTTGAGGGGGTCCAACCTGTTCCTTGACCTACAGTATGTTGAGGGGGTCCTACCTGCTCCTTGACCTACAGTATGTTGAGGGGGTCCTACAGTATGTTGAGGGGGTCCTACAGTATGTTGAGGGGTCCTACAGTATGTTGAGGGGGTCCTACAGTATGTTGAGGGTCCTAGGTCCTACAGTATGTTGAGGGGGTCCTACAGTATGCTCCTTGTCCTACAGTATTTGAGGGGGTCCTACAGTATGTTGAGGGGGGTCCTGCAGTATGTTGAGGGGGTCCTGCAGTATGTTGAGGGGGTCCTGCAGTATGTTGAGGGGGTCCTACAGTATGTTGAGGGGGTCCTACAGTATGTTGAGGGGCCATACAGTATGTTGAGGGGGTCCTACAGTATGTTGAGGGGGACCTACAGTATGTTGAGGGGGTCCTGCAGTATGTTGAGGGGGTCCTACAGTATGTTGAGGGGGTCCTGCAGTATGTTGAGGGGGACCTACAGTATGTTGAGGGGGTCATGCAGTATGTTGAGGGGGTCCTACAGTATGTTGAGGGGGTCCTACAGTATGTTGGGGGGTCCTACAGTATGTTGAGGGGGTCCTACAGTATGTTGAGGGGGTCCTGCAGTATGTTGAGGGGGTCCTGCAGTATGTTGAGAGGGTCCTGCAGTATGTTGAGGGGGTCCTACCTGCTCCTTGACCTACAGTATTTTTAGGGGGTCCTACAGTATGTTGAGGGGGTCCTACAGTATGTTGAGGGGTCCTGCAGTATGTTGAGGGGTCCTACAGTATGTTGAGGGGGTCCTGCAGTATGTTGAGGGGGTCCTACCTGCTCCTTGACCAACAGTATGTTGAGGGGGTCCTACAGTATGTTGAGGGGGTCCTACAGTATGTTGAGGGGGTCCTACAGTATGTTGAGGGGGTCCTACAGTATGTTGAGGGGGTCCTGCAGTATGTTGAGGGGGTCCTACAGTATGTTGAGGGGTCCTGCAGTATGTTGAGGGGGTCCCTGCAGTCCTTGACCAACAGTATGTTGAGGGGGTCCTACAGTATGTTGAGGGGGTCCTGCAGTATGTTGAGGGGGTCCTGCAGTATGTTGAGGGGGTCCTGCAGTATGTTGAGGGGGCCCTACAGTATGTTGAGGGGTCCTGCAGTATGTTGAGGGGGCCTACAGTATGTTGAGGGGGTCCTACAGTATGTTGAGGGGGTCCTACAGTATGTTGAGGGGGTCCTGCAGTATGTTGAGGGGTCCTACAGTATGTTGAGGGGGTCCTACAGTATGTTGAGGGGCCATACAGTATGTTGAGGGGGTCCTGCAGTATGTTGGGGGTCCTACAGTATGTTGAGGGGGTCCTGCAGTATGTTGAGGGGGACCTACAGTATGTTTAGGGGTCCTACAGTATGTTGAGGGGGTCCTACAGTATGTTTAGGGGTCCTACAGTATGTTGAGGGGGTCCTACAGTATGTTGAGGGGTCCTACAGTATGTTGATGGGGGTCCTACAGTATGTTGAGGGGGTCCTACAGTATGTTGAGGGGTCCTGCAGTATGTTGAGGGGGTCCTGCAGTATGTTGAGGGGGTCCTGACCAACAGTATGTTGAGGGGGTCCTACAGTATGTTGAGGGGTCCTGCAGTATGTTGAGGGGGTCCTGCAGTATGTTGAGGGGGTCCTACAGTATGTTGAGGGGTCCTACAGTATGCTTGTTGAGGGGGTCCTACAGTATGTTGAGGGGGTCCTACAGTATGTTGAGGGGTCCTACAGTATGTTGAGGGGGTCCTACAGTATGTTGTGGGGGGTCCTACAGTATGTTGTGGGGGGTCCTACAGTATGTTGAGGGGTCCTACAGTATGTTGAGGGGGTCCTACAGTATGTTGAGGGGGTCCTACAGTATGTTGAGGGGGTCCTGCAGTATGTTGAGGGGTTCCTGCAGTATGTTGAGGGGGTCCTACAGTATGTTGAGGGGGTCCTACAGTATGTTGAGGGGTCCTACAGTATGTTGAGGGGGTCCTACAGTATGTTGTGGGGGTCCTACAGTATGTTGAGGGGGTCCTACAGTATGTTGAGGGGGTCCTACAGTATGTTGAGGGGGTCCTACAGTATGTTGAGGGGCCCTACAGTATGTTGAGGGGGTCCTACAGTATGTTGAGGGGGACCTACAGTATGTTGAGGGGGTCCTACAGTATGTTGAGGGGGTCCTACAGTATGTTGAGGGGGTCCTACAGTATGTTGAGGGGGTCCTGCAGTATGTTGTGGGGGTCCTACAGTATGTTGAGGGGGTCCTACAGTATGTTGAGGGGGTCCAACCTGCTCCTTGACCTACAGTATGTTGTGGGGGGTCCTACAGTATGTTGTGGGGGGTCCTACAGTATGTTGTGGGGGTCCTACAGTATGTTGTGGGGGGTCCTACAGTATGTTGAGGGGGTCCTACAGTATGTTGAGGGGGAGGGGGACCTACAGTATGTTGAGGGGTCCTACAGTATGTTGAGGGGGTCCTGCAGTATGTTTGGGGTTCCTGCAGTATGTTGTGGGGGGTCCTACAGTATGTTGTGGGGGTCCTACAGTATGTTGAGGGGGTCCCAGTATGTTTACAGTATGTTGAGGGGGTCCTACAGTATGTTGAGGGGGTCCTACAGTATGTTGAGGGGGTCCTACAGTATGTTGAGGGGTTCCTGCAGTATGTTGAGGGGGTCCTTCAGTATGTTGAGGGGGTCCTACAGTATGTTGAGGGGCCCTGCAGTATGTTGAGGGGGTCCTACAGTATGTTGAGGGGCCCTACAGTATGTTGAGGGGGTCCTACAGTATGTTGAGGGGGACCTACAGTATGTTGAGGGGGTCCTACAGTATGTTGAGGGGGTCCTGCAGTATGTTGAGGGGGTCCTACAGTATGTTGAGGGGGTCCTACAGTATGTTGAGGGGGTCCTACAGTATGTTGAGGGGGTCCTGCAGTATGTTGAGGGGGTCCTACAGTATGTTGAGGGGGTCCTGCAGTATGTTGTGGGGGTCCTGCAGTATGTTGAGGGGGTCCTACAGTATGTTGAGGGGGTCCTACAGTAGGTTGAGGGGGTCCAACCTGCTCCTTGACCTACAGTATGTTGAGGGGGTCCTACAGTATGTTGAGGGGGTCCTGCAGTATGTTGTGGGGGGTCCTACAGTATGTTGTGGGGGGTCCTACAGTATGTTGTGGGGGGTCCTACAGTATGTTGTGGGGGTCCTACAGTATGTTGAGGGGGTCCTACAGTATGTTGAGGGGGTCCTTCAGTATGTTGAGGGGGTCCTACAGTATGTTGAGGGGGTCCTGCAGTATGTTGAGGGGTTCCTGCAGTATGTTGAGGGGGTCTACAGTATGTTGAGGGGGTCCTACAGTATGTTGAGGGGCCCTACAGTATGTTGAGGGGGTCCTACAGTATGTTGAGGGGGACCTACAGTATGTTGAGGGTGTCCTACAGTATGTTGAGGGGGTCCTACAGTATGTTGAGGGGGTCCTGCAGTATGTTGAGGGGGTCCTACAGTATGTTGAGGGGGTCCTACAGTATGTTGAGGGGGTCCTACAGTATGTTGAGGGGGACCTACAGTATGTTGAGGGGGTCCTGCAGTATGTTGAGGGGGTCCTACAGTATGTTGAGGGGGTCCTGCAGTATGTTGAGGGGGTCCTGCAGTATGTTGAGGGGGTCCTACAGTATGTTGAGGGGGTCCTACAGTATGTTGAGGGGGTCCTGCAGTATGTTGAGGGGTCCTACAGTATGTTGAGGGGCCCTACAGTATGTTGAGGGGGTCCTGCAGTATGTTGAGGGGGACCTACAGTATGTTGAGGGGGTCCTACCTGCTCCTTGACCTCGATGCTGTGTTCCCCCTCCAGGATCAGAGTGACCGCCTGCATGATCTGCTTCCCATGGGAACTCATGATCTGGTCTATGTGCTGAGAGAGAGAGAAATAGTTTTTGTCTTTAAAGGAATTTGGAGAGCTGTGTGTGTGTGTGTGTGTGTGTGTGTGTGTGTGTGTGTGTGTGTGTGTCGGGCTGTCGGGCGGTCTTACAGGTCGTGTGGAGAGCAGGTTCCGTAACAGGCCCAAGGTCTTCATCAGGACGTTAGTGTCCGGGTCAGAGAGCAGACGGAAAAGCTGCTCCGTCCCCAAAGCTCTCACAATCTCCCCTTTCACCTTCTGGTCTGCCTGGAACGCCATGTTCTAAACACAAACACACAAACAAAAAGGGTGTAGGTTAGACTGACACTACCAAAGCTCTGGTTGGAAGATTGTCAGCTGAAGCGTTCCCTCACTGCTTGTTCTCTACTGATTCTGAGAATCCTCCAGCCAAGATCGCTAAGAAACCTGGGAAGTTTGGTTATGCAACCTTTTGTCGAGGTAAAGTGGGCGAGCAGAGCAAGACAGAGAGGGGGTAAAGTGGGGACTCACCATGAGAGCCCAAATGCCGTTGACCCTCAGGGCTGGACTGTCACTCTGGGTCAGACTGCACAGTAACTCTACCACCCCTGACTCCAGGATAGGCTGCAGACATACACACAACACATACACTTACTCCCACTGGTCAAGATACACGGCAAATATACAACCTGACAGCTAATATTTAGTCCTAAAAACTCAAGCAAATTTTACTGGGTTGAGTTTGTCGACCAATCATGTAGTGGTCTAGGTAACAGTAGTAGTGTTGTATTGCTGCCTACCACTAGGTAACAGTAGTAGTGTTGTATTGCCGCCTACCACTAGGTAACAGTAGTAGTGTTGTATTGCCGCCTACCACTAGGTAACAGTAGTAGTGTTGTATTGCTGCCTACCACTAGGTAACAGTAGTAGTGTTGTATTGCTGCCTACCACTAGGTAACAGTAGTAGTGTTGTAGGGCTGCCTACCACTAGGTAACAGTAGTAGTGTTGATTGCTGCCTACCACTAGGTAACAGTAGTAGTGTTGTATTTCTGCCTACCACTGTTGAGGGGTAACAGTAGTAGTGTTGTGGGGCTCCTACCACTAGGTAACAGTAGTAGTGTTGTATTGTCCTACCACTAGGTAACAGTAGTAGTGTTGTATTGCTGCCTACCACTAGGTAACAGTAGTAGTGTTGTATTGCTGGCTACCACTAGGTAACAGTAGTAGTGTTGTATTGCTGCCTACCACTAGGTAACAGTAGTAGTGTTGTATTGCTGCCTACCACTAGGTAACAGTAGTAGTGTTGTATTGCTGCCTACCACTAGGTAACAGTAGTAGTGTTGTATTGCTGCCTACCACTAGGTAACAGTAGTAGTGTTGTATTGCTGCCTCCAGGTATCAGAGTGTTGTATTGCTGCCTACCACTAGGTAACAGTAGTAGTGTTGTATTGCTGCCTACCACTAGGAACTAGTGTCTGTATTGCTGCCTACCAGAGGTAACAGTAGTAGTGTTTTGTGCTGCCTACCAAGGTAACAGTAGTAGTGTTGTGTGCTGCCTACCACTAGGTAACAGTAGTAGTGTTGTATTGCTGTACCACTAGGTAACAGTAGTAGTGTTGTGTGCTGCCTGTAGGTAACAGTGTAGTGTTGTGTGCTGCCTGTAGGTGTAGTGTTGTATTGCTGCCTACCACTAGGTAACAGTAGTAGTGTGTATTGCTGCCTACCACTAGGTAACAGTAGTAGTGTGTATTGCTGCCTACCACTAGGTAACAGTAGTAGTGTTGTATTGCTGCCTACCACAAGGTCTTCATCAGGACGTAGTGTCCGGGTCAGAGAGCAGACGGAAAATTGCTCCCCAAAGCCTACCCTCACCTTCTGGTCTGCCTGGAACGCCATGTTCTAAACACAAACACACAAACAAAAAGTGTTGTAGGTTGCTGACACTACCAGCTCTGGTAAAGATTGTCATTGCTGCCTACCACTAGGTAACCCTCACTGCTTGTTCTCTACTGATTCTGAGAATCCTCCAGCCAAGATCGCTAAGAAACCTGGGAAGTTTGTATTGCTGCCTAACTAGGTAACAGTAGTAGTTTGTCTGAGGTAAAGTAGTAGTGTTGTATTGCTGCCTACCACTAGGTAACAGTAGAGTATTGCTGCCTACCACTAGGTAACAGTAGTAGTGTTGATTGCTGCCTACCACTAGGTAGAGTGTTGTATTGCTGCCTACCACTAGGTAGCGGAGTAGTGTTGATTGCCTGCCTACCACTAGACTGTCACTCTGGGTCAGACTGCCTACCACAGTAACTCTAGTAGTGTTGACTCCAGGACTAGGCTAACAGACATATTGCTGCCTACCACACAACACATACATTGCTACTCCCACTGGTCAAGATAGTAGTGCAATTGCTACACCACTGTAACAGCTAATATTTAGTCCTACCAAAAGTAACAAAGTGTTTATTGCTGCCTACCACTAGGTAACAGTAGTAGTGTTGTATTGCTGCCTACCAAGGTAACATAGTAGTGGTCTAGGTAACAGTAGTAGTGTTGTATTGCTGCCTACCACTAGGTAACAGTAGTAGTGTTGTATTGCTGCCTACCACTAGGTAACAGTAGTAGTGTTGTATTGCTGCCTACCACTAGGTAACAGTAGTAGTGTTGTATTGCTGCCTACCACTAGGTAACAGTAGTAGTGTTGTATTGCTGCCTACCACTAGGTAACAGTAGTAGTGTTGTATTGCTGCCTACCACTAGGTAACAGTAGTAGTGTTGTATTGCTGCCTACCACTAGGTAACAGTAGTAGTGTTGTATTGCTGCCTACCACTAGGTAACAGTAGTAGTGTTGTATTGCTGCCGGTCTCACCTCTTTGCTGGGGGAGAACTCCAGCAGCAGATTGCATAGTGTAGAAGAGGCCATGACCAGCACCTCGTCTGGAGCGTTCTGTAACAACTACACACAGAGAGAGAAGAGTACCTTCAGTCTTAATAATAGCCCCAAATATTGGCCATTTTCTCTGTCGCTTACACAAACATGATGTGACTATGTAGAGATGTATTATTATAGAGGGTAATACTAGAGTACAGACCTTCATAAGGGGTTTCCATACTGCGTGGTCGTGAAAACTAGTCCTCAACTGCTGGACTGACCGGGACAGACTGTGAAGACACCTGGACACAGAGTGAAACAGAGGAAGAGTCAGATATCTTAGTTACAAGGAGATCTTCATAGGCTAAGAGGGAAACAGTTTCAATATACAAATTCTTTGACTCTATGGGTCAACTGAACGAAATAGTTTTTTGGTTTTATAGTGGTAGGGCCTCTATACTACGTTCGGGGTATCTTGTATTTTACAGACTACAACCACACATTTTGTGACAGGCAAATTAATAAAGGCATGAAAGGAAAATAAAAACGTGCCAGGGTAATGAATGAAACACTGGTAGGGGTAATGAATGAAACACGGGTAGGGGTAATGAATGAAACACAGGCAGGGGTAATGAATGAAACACGGGCAGGGGTAATGAATGAAACACTGGCAGGGGTAATGAATGAAACACGGGTAGGGGTAATGAATGAAACACGGGCAGGGGTAATGAATGAAACACGGGCAGGGGTAATGAATGAAACACGGGCAGGGGTAATGAATGAAACACGGGCAGGGGTAATGAAACACGGGCAGGGGTAATGAAACACGGGTAGGGGTAATGAAACACGGGCAGGGGTAATGAATGAAACACGGGTAGGGGTAATGAATTAAACACAGGCAGGGGTAATGAATGAAACACGGGCAGGGGTAATGAATGAAACACGGGCAGGGGTAATGAATGAAACACGGGCAGGGGTAATGAATGAAACACGGGCAGGGGGGTAATTAAACACAGGCAGGGGTAATGAAAATGAATGAAACACGGGCAGGGGTAATGAATTAAACACAGGCAGGGGTAATGAATGAAACACAGGCAGGGGTAATGAATGAAACACGGGCAGGGGTAATGAATGAAACACGGGCAGGGGTAATGAATGAGACACTGGCAGGGGTAATGAATGAAACACGGGTAGGGGTAATGAATGAAACACAGGCAGGGGTAATGAAAGAAACACTGGCAGGGGTAATGAATGAAACACTGGTAGGGGTAATGAATGAAACACTGGCAGGGGTAATGAATGAAACACGGGTAGGGGTAATTAATTAAACACAGGCAGGGGTAATGAATGAAACACGGGTAGGGGAATTAAACACTGGCAGGGGTAATGAAAGAAACACTGGCAGGGGTAATGAATGAAACACTGGTAGGGGTAATGAATGAAACACTGGCAGGGGTGAAACATAGGGGTAATTAATGAAACACAGGCAGGGGTAATGAATGAAACACGGGTAGGGGAAATGAATGAAACACGGGCAGGGGTAATGAATGAAACACGGGCAGGGGTAATGAATGAAACACGGGCAGGGGTAATGAATGAAACACGGGCAGGGGTAATGAATGAAACACAGGCAGGGGGAATGAATGAAACACGGGCAGGGGTAATGAATGAAACACGGGCAGGGGTAATGAATGAAACACGGGCAGGGGTAATGAAACACAGGCAGGGGTATTTAGAAATTCAGATATATGTACTATTTGTTTATTATGTTTACCTGAAAAAAGGAATATTATATAATAAAACAATTCTATATAGACACACACGTCAAAAGTTTGGACACACCTACTCATTCAAGGGTTTTTCTTTATTTTTTACCATTTTCTACTTTGTAGAATAATAGAAGACATCAAAACTATACATATGGAATCATGGGGCGGCAGGATAGCCTCGTGGTTAGAGCGTTGGACTAGTAACCGGAAGGTTGCAAGTTCAAATCCCCGAGCTGACAAGGTACAAATCTGTCGTTCTGCCCCTGAACAGGCAGTTAACCCGCTGTTCCCCAGTAGGCTGTCATTGTAAATAAGAATTTGTTCTTAACTGACTTGCATAGTTAAATAAAGGTTAAAAAAAAAATGTAGTAAAGATTTTAACAAAAAGTGTTAAACAAATCAAAATATATTTTATATTTGAGATTCTTCAAAGTATCCACTCTTTGCCATGATGACAGCTTTGCACACTTGTGGCATTCTTTCAACCCGCTTCATGAGGTAATCAGCTGGAGTGCATTTCAATTAACAGGTGTGTCTTCTTAAAAGTTCATTTGTGAAATGTATTTCCTTCTTAATGAGTTTGAGCCAATCAGTTGTGTTGTGACAGGGTAGGGGTGGTATATATCTGGTAAAATACTGTTGTTTTATTTCTTTACCTACCTATTGTTCACCTAATACCTTTTTTGCACTGTTGGTTAGAGCCTGTAAGTAAGCATTTCACTAAGGTTTACAATTGTTGTATTCAGCGCACGTGACAAATAAACCTTGATTTGATGTGATGGTTGCTGATAATGGGCCTCTGTAGATATTCACTTTTTTTTTTATCTGCCGTTTCCAGCTACAATAGTCATTTACAACATTAACAATGTCTACACTGTATTTCTGATCAACTTGATGTTATTTTCATTATTATTTAATTATGATTATTTTTAAATGAGCTTTTCTTTCAGAAACAAGGATATTTCTAAGTGACCCCAAACTTTTGAACGGAAGTGTATATATATAAAATAGAGAGGAACAGAATGTGCCAGGACACTCAGTGGAGAGCAGAGAAGTAGAGATGCCTTTTCCGTACCTGACGGCTGCTAGCCGCACCTTGATGCTGGATTCTGACAGGCCGCTCACTATCCTGTCCATCATGTTCTCGGTCTCTGTGATCTGAGGAGGGAGAAAAGGGAGTGGGGGGTTACGAGAAGGACACTTCTAAAAGTGGCTGGGTTAGGGTGGGTGTGTGTACTGTTGAAGTCACCTTCTTGCGGATGTCTTCATCGTTGGAGCCCAGTGAGGCGTACAGCTTGAAGGCAGCTTGCCTCAGCTCATGTGCGTGCTTCAGGTCGTGATCCAACTACAGATAAATAAACATTTAAATAAACCATTATTTTTAGATAAAATTTATTTTTGTCCAAATGAAGGACTGTGGTGTTCTTTTCTCACCACAGTTTCAGTGTTTTCCTGATGGTCACTGTTTTCTCTGCCTTGTAAGACTGCCTGGCTAGGTTCAAAGACTACAGTCCAGTGTCTCACCCTCTTGATGTCAGTGATGGCGCTGACAGAGCTGGGGTATTTGAAGTAGTCAGCCAGCATGGCCACTAGGTGGTCGGTTACACTGGCGATCCTCTGCAGCTCCACATCGGGCTCCATCAGGTAGGCCAGGGTCTCTGCCCCCTCCACACGCTCCTCCAACAGACGCTCCTTACTGCACATCCTCACCAGGCACGGCAGGGTCTACAGACAGGGGTGGAACCAGAGTTCTACATACAGGTTGGCACTTGTTGGGATGACTCATGTCCTAGAGGCATCTCTGCAGGGTGGTCACTAGCAGCCACAAAGTCATCAAATCTGATTTTAACCCTAACCACACTGCTAATCTTGTGCCAAACCCTAAATTTAAATGATTACAAAAATCTACATTTTGTTTCGATAAATGCTTTACGTTATAGACAATTTTGACTTTGCATTCTGGCCCATCTAGTGGAAACCGCTCTGCTTCCAGGACAAGATCCATCCCAATAAATGTCCACCCACCCACCCACCCATGCACGCACGCGTGATTGAGTCGTTACAAGCAAACTAGTATAATCACCTTTAAAACAATGCACCTGTCATCTGTTCTGATGGCTCCCGCTCGACACATGTATGTTAGACTGGGGGGGCAGAAAGAGAGAGAGGGAGAGAAATGTCACCTTCAGAAAGAAAAACACTTTCACACACTTAACTTCAGTCCGCAGATTCACACCTACTAGCACTTACCTCGACATGGTCAATCGCAGCACACTTAGTTTAATAGTCAAGTGAAACACTCACCACTTGGCTGCTGTGAGCTGCATTTCAATGGGCAGATCCCTTTGCAACATTCTGACAAACACCTGAGAGAGCAGATCCCCATCAACCAGCACTGAGAACAGAGAGGAGAACATAGATTTGTATCGTAGCATCATAATACTATATTATCACCATCTGACAACATGTCTGCTACCATGACGATAACAATGTAATGGCAATAACAGAACACCTCTGACACAGAGTAAACAACATAACTAGAATCTGTCCCAGTTAGGTCTCAGAGCAGGCAAGAATGAAATAGCGAGAGAGAAAGAGAGGGAGAGAAAAGGGAGAGAGAGGGAGGCAGGGAGAGAGAAATAAAAAGGAAAAGTAGTCTTACCATTCACCAATGTCATGGAGACCTGAGTGTTCTCATAGGCCAGGACTGAGAAGCATTTTAATGCCTGCATACGTACCTGTATGGCATGAGAGAACCAAAGAAAGAGAGATAGTGAGATAACATGGGGGGGAAGGGGAGAGAGGGTGAGATGTTAATACAATTCAATTCAATTCAAGGGGCTTTATTGGCATGGGAAACATGTGTTAACATTGCCAAAGCAAGTGAGGTAGATAATATACAAAACTGAAATAAACAATAAAAATTAACAGTAAACATTACACATACAGAAGTTTCAAAACAATAAAGACATTACAAATGTCATATTACGTATATATACAGTGTTGCAACGAGAGATGTGAGAGATGAGAGATGGTTGAACTGAGACAATGGGTGAGTAATAGTTTCAAACAGTACCTTATAGGAGAGAGAGATGAGCATGGGAGCAATGTTCTGGATCGCCCCGTGGTTAAACAGAACCGTCTGATGCTCTGGACTCTACAGAACACACACACACATAACTGAGTCATTCCTCAGACAGACTAATTAACATGTCTTCTACTAGATGACCGTTTTAAATGTGTACTGCTGTACTGACCTTGCAGCAGTGGGAGAAGATCTGGGTGATGTAGTCCTGCGTCCGCGGAGACCGACTCAGCAGGGACATCAAATGGGGAATCACAGTGGGGTCCTGAAGGAGACAGACACGGTGACTGTCCACCCGGCACAGAACACACGGCTCAGATTCAGAACACACGGCTCAGATTCAGAACACACGGCTCAGATTCAGAACACACGGCTCAGATTCAGAATACACGGCTCAGATTCAGAACACGCGGCTCAGATTCAGAACACGCGGCTCAGATTCAGAACACGCGGCTCAGATTCAGAACACGCGGCTCAGATTCAGAACACGCGGCTCAGATTCAGAACACATGGCTCAGAACACACGGCTCAGATTCAGAACACATGGCTCAGATTCAGAACACATGGCTCAGATTCAGAACACACGGCTCAGAACACACGGCTCAGATTCAGAACACAAGGCTCAGAAAACACGGCTCGGATTCAGAACACACGGCTCAGAACACACGGCTCAGATGAGTGCTAGAGAGAGCATGTTGTAATATTACGTGTATCAGAGAACAAGTGACTAAGACTTACAGTGTAGAGAAGCTGCACTGGGGTGACTGGACTGATGAAGACTGTCCTGAGGCAGCGAAGACAAGCCTCGATGAAGACCAGGTCTGGACATACCAGACCTGCATATACACAGAGAGCATAAGTCACTGATCGAATCACATTTTATTAGTCACATGCGCCGAATACAACAGGTGTAGTAGACCTTACAGTGAAATGCTTACTTACCTAACCAACAATGCAGTTAAGAAAAATAAGTGTTAAGTTCAAAATAAAAAATTAAGTAATTGAAGAGCAACAGTAAAATAACAGTAGTGACGCTATATACAGGGGGTACCAGTACAGAGTCAATGTGCGAGGGCACCGGTTAGTTGAGGTAATATGTACATGTAGTTAGAGTTAAAGTGTCTATGCATAGATTATAAACAGAGAGTAGCAGCAGTGTAAAAGAGGGAATGGGGACAATGCAAATAGTCTGGGTTGCCATTTGATTAGCTGTTCAGAACTCTATGGCTTGTGGGTAGAAGCTGTTAATTAGCCTTTTGGACCTAAACTTGCAGCTCCCGTACCGCTTGCCATGCAGTAGCAGAGAGAACAGTCTACGACCAGGGTGGCTGGAGTCTGACAATTTTTAGGGCCTTCCTCTGATACCGCCTGTTATAGAAGTCCTGGATGGCAGGAAGCTTGGCCCCAGTGATGTATTGGGCCGTACGCACTACCCTCTATAGTGCCTTGTGGTCAGAGGCCGAGCAGTTGCCGTACCAGGCAGTGATGCCACCAGTCAGGATGCTCTCGATGGTGCAGCTGTATAACTTTTTGAGGATCTTTTCAGTCTCCTGAGGGGGAATAGGCTTTGTCTTGCCCTCTTCACGACTGTTTTGGTGTGCTTGGACCATGATAGTTTGTTGAGGAGAATGGGGGCGTGCTCGGCCCTCCTTTTCCTGTAGTCCACAATCATCTCCTTAGTCTTGATCACGTTGAGGGAGAGGCTGTTGTCCTGGCATTGTCTCTGACCTCCTCCCTATAGGCTGTCTCATTGTTGTCAGTGATTAGGCATACCACTGTTGTGTCATCAGCAAACTAAATGGTGTTGGAGTTGTGCCTGGCCATGCAGTCATGAGTGAAGAGGGAGTACAGGAGGGGACTGAGCACGCACCCCTGGGGAGCTCCAGTGTTGAGGATCAGTGTGGCGGATGTGTTGCTACATACCCTCACCACCTGGGGGGCGACCCATCAGGAAATCCAAGATCCAATTGCAGAGGGAGGTGTTTAGTCCCAGGGTTATTAGCTTAGTGATGAGCTTTAAGGGCACTATGGTGTTGAACGCTGAGCTGCAGTGAAGGAGTAGCATTCTCTCGTAGGTGTTCCTTTTGTACAGGTGGGAAAAGGAAGTGTGGAGTGCAATAGAGATTGCATCATCTGTGGATCTGTTTGGGCGGGTTACCTTAGTGTTCTTGGGCACAGGGACTATGGTAGTCTGCTTGAAACATGTTGGTATTACAGACTCAGTCAGGGACAGGTTGAAAATGTCAGTGAAGACACTTGCCAGTTGGTCAGTGCATACTTGGAGTACACGTCCTGTTAATCAGTCTGAATGAATGTTGACCTGTTTCAAGGTTTTACTCACATCAGCTGTGGAGAGCGTGATCACACAGTGTTCTGGAACCGCTGATGCTCTCATGCATGCTTCAGTGTTGTTTGCCTCGATGCCAGCATAGAAGTAATTTAACTCCTCTGGTCGACTAATGTCACTGGGCAGATCGCGGCTGAGCTTCCCTTTACAAGAATATTTTGAAGATAAATACACAATGCAGAGGATGAGAGGACAAGAGTACTAAACTAAATATAGTACTAATGGTCAATAGGGAATTGTCAACGTAAATAGGAGTTGGGTTTCAGTTCAACAGCTATTTAAAATCTGTGAAAGGTCACTCCTGAACTCAGAGCTACATGCGCTACATTCCGTACATTGAGTCGGGAACAGGATACTTGTTATTTGGCCATGTGGTACTGCAAGGTCTTCTCATTGGTTAACCCCAGACTAGGGTGGGGGGTTATAAATGGGAGACTGAACATCTACCTCCCAGCACAACATCTTGATTTGTCCTTTTCAAATAAACCTATTGTCCTCCCCCTGATCTGCTTTGGAGTTTGTGTTATTGAAGAATAACATCAATTGCTAACACCTTTGTAGTCTGTAATAGTTTGCAAGCCCTGCCCCATCCGATGAATGTCGGAGCCGGTGTAGTACGATTCAATCTTAGTACTGTTTTGATGCTTTGTCTATTTGATGGTTCGTAGCAGGGCATAGCGGGATCTCTTATAAGCTTCCGGGTTAGAGTTCCGCTCCATGAAAGTGGCAGCTCTACCCTTTAGCCCAGTGCAGATGTTGCGTGTAATCCATGGCTTCTGTTTGGGGCATGTACGTACAGTCACTGTGGGGACGACATCCTCAATGCACTTATTGATAAAGCCAGTGACTGATGTGGTGTACTACTTAATGCCGGAAGAATCCCAGAACATATTCCGGTCTGTGCTAGCAAAACAGTCCTGTAGCTTAGCATCTGCGTCATCTGACCACTTCTTTATTGACTGAGTTACTGGTGCTTCCTGCTTGAGTTTTTGCTTGTAAGCAGGAATCCGGAGGATAGAATTATGGTCAGATTTGCCAAATCGAGGGCGAGGCAGAGCTTTGTATGCATCTCTGTGTGTGGAGTAAAGGTGGTCTAGAGTTCTTTCCCCTCTGGTTGCACATTTAAAATGCTGGTAGAAATGAGGTAAAAATAGATTTCAGTTTCCCTGCATTAAAGTCCCCGGCCACTAGGAGCGGCGACTCGGGATGAGCATTTTCTTGTGTGCCTATGGCCGTATACAGCTCGTTGAGTGCGGTCTTAGTGTCAGCATCGGTTTGTGGTGGTCAATAGACAGCTACGAAGAATAAAGATGAAAACTATTTTGGTAAAGACTGTGTGGCACAGCTTATCATGAGATACTCTACCTCAGGCAAGCAAAACCTAGAGACTTCCTTACTATTCGATTTTGTGCACCAGCTGTTGTTTACAAATATACACAGACCGCCTCCCCTTGTCTTACCGGAGGCTGCTGTTCTATCCTGCTGATACAGTGTGAAACCCGCCAGCTGTATGTTATCCATGTCGTCGTTCAGCCACGACTCGGTGAAACACAAGATATTACTGTTTTTAATGTCCCGTTGGTAGGATATACGTGATCGTAGTTCATCTATTTTGTTATCCAATGATTGTACGTTGGCTAATAGGACCGATGGTAAAGGCAGATTACCCACTCGCCATCGGATCCTTACAAGGCACCCTGACCTACGTCCCAGATATCCCTGTTTCTTTCTCCTGCGAATGACGTCTGACTCATTAAAGAAAGAATCTTCTTCCAGTACGGGGTGATTAATCTGTCCTGATATCTAGAAGCTCTTTTCAGTCATAACAGACGGTGGCAGAAACATTATGTACAAAATAAGTTACAAATAACGTGAAAAAACACACTCAATAGCACAATTGGTTAGGAGACCGTGAAACGGCAACTATTTCCTCCGGCGCCATTATCTGTTTGTTGATTCCCTATTGTTTGCAGTGTGTGTGTGTGTGTGTGTGTGTGTGTGTGTGTGTGCGTGTGTACCTTGCAGCAGAGCAGGGATGATGTGACAGTCCACCAGGGACTTGATGTTGTTCTCTGTGCCCATGGCCAGACTGCCCAGTACCACCACACACTCTGTCCTCAGCACCACCGCACCCTTTGTCCTCAGTTCTGAGCCCAGCAACACAACACACTCTGTCCTCAGATCTGAGCCCAGTACCACCACACCCTCTGTCCTCAGTTCTGAGCCCAGTACCACCGCACCCTCTGTCCTCAGTTCTGAGCCCAGCACCTCTGTCCTCAGCACCACCGCACCCTCTGTCCTCAGTTCTGAGCCCAACACCTCTGTCCTCAGCTCAGAGCTGGATAAGCCCTGCTGGAGCAGGTACAGTAACCTGGGGGGAAGGAAGGACAGACTCCGTGAGAGAGAAAAAAAAGAAGACAGGAAAAGAAGGGAGGTGAGAGAGGAGAACGAAGGTAAGGGGGAAAGCGAGAGATACCTGGGCACAGCTCCCAGGACAATCAGGTTGGCTTTCTGTTTGTTGTTTCCGATGACAGCATTCTTCATGTCACTGTGAACACACACAGAGAGTCAGATGTGTGGCGCTCCCTCAGCATGTTACCAACAGCCACAATAACGACACTTGTCAGAGTTCATCCACAGTATAATTCCTATCACCAGCGCTAAATACGTCTAAACACTATGGCTAACTAACGTCTACAGGCTCAGGTGAGAAGCATCAATGCTGCTCCAGCTTGTTAATGTATTGCTTTGAGAGGATAGAATAATGATTATAAACTGGGTGGTTTGAGCCATAAATGCTGATTGGATGAATGCCGTGGTATATCAGACCGTATACCACGGGTATGACAAAACATTACATTTTTACTGCTCTAATTATGTTGGTAACCAGTTTATAATAGCAATAAGGCACCTCAGGGTTTGTTGTATATGGCCTGTATACCACGGCTAAGGGCTGTATCCAGGCACTCCACGTTGTGTCGTGCATAAGAACAGCCCTTAGCCGTGGTATATTGGCCATATACCACACCCCCTCGGGCCATATTGCTTAAATATCACACACCATTTATATAAGCCAATAACATATGAAAAGTTATCCAGAGTACAGAATTCTAACTGTGGTTCGCCAAATGATGAGACCCTATAGAATGTAATGCATGCGATATAAAGATACTAGTAGTTAATGGAGTGGAATAGACATGAGCTGGCAGAGGCCAGTGGAAAAGAACAGCTGCACCAGTCAGGTAGTGATGCGGCCAGCTGCCTAAAACCGTAACCAGAGCTGGGCCTCGGAGAAAAAAAATAAAGATGAAGCAGACTGACTGATCACACACAGGTCGTACAGCCACATGTAAACAAAGTGGTCTAAGCAGCTCTCACTGAGCTCACACTGGGCATTCAGACTCACACAAGGACAGACACAGAGGTTGTGTCCCAAATGGCACCCTATTTCCCATAAGGCTCTGGTCAAAAGTAGTGCACTAAGTAGAGGAAAGGGTGCCATTTGGGACACACAAAAACAAAGAGGGACAGTGACAGGACAAATGTAAAATGTTCCTATAGTAAGACATAGGCTAATACAACACAAGGTCATGTATTATAATGTACTTACATGACTCCCTGCAGCACTTTCTGTGGATCGGGGTGGAACAGCCGGTCAACATAATGGCGGCTGGTGGCCGTGACCTCCTGCATGGTGACACAAGAGAGAACAACAGTGAGTCGGCACTGGCCTCCCTCCTCATCCCACCACTGACGCCAACCACACACACACTCAGCAGTCAGGACTAGTCTGGGCCAGACAGATTCGGCATCACAGAAAAGCCTCTCCTAACTATACAACTGGTCAACAGGCACTAGGCTACTCTCGTCAAGCTGTAAACTCATCCAGAGCACGAGACGGCCGTAAGCCACTTAATAACTTTATCATCGAGTGGTGGGGACTGTCCAGAACTTTCCGCATTACTCACTATGTGAAATACACTACATGACTAAAAGTATGTGGACACCTGGGCCCAAATTCACAAACTCTTAAGAAGAAATAAAAGACAGTACTGTGCAGCCGTCTTCATCGACCTCCCCAAGGCTTTCGACTCTGTCAATCACCATATTCTTATCGGCAGACTCAACAGCCTCGGTTTTTCGGATGACTGACTTGCCTGGTTCACCAATTACTTCGCAGACAGAGTTCAGTGTGTCAAATCGGAGGGCATGCTGTCCGGTCCTCTGGCAGTCTCTATGGGGGTGCCACAGGGTTCAATTCTCGGGCCGACTCTTTTCTCTGTATATATCAATGATGTTGCTCTTGCTGCGGGCGATTCCCTGATCCACCTCTACGCAGACGACACCATTCTATATACTTTCGGCCCGTCATTGGACACTGTGCTATCTAACCTCCAAACGAGCTTCAATGCCATACAGCACTCCTTCCGTGGCCTCCAACTGCTCTTAAACGCGAGTAAAACCAAATGCATGCTTTTCAACCGATCGCTGCCTGCACCCGCATGCCCGACTAGCATCACCACCCTGGATGGTTCCGACCTTGAATATGTGGACATCTATAAGTACCTAGGTGTCTGGCTAGACTGCAAACTCTCCTTCCAGACTCACATCAAACATCTCCAATCGAAAATCAAATCAAGAGTCGGCTTTCTATTCCGCAACAAAGCCTCCTTCACTCACGCTGCCAAGCTTACCCTAGTAAAACTGACTATCCTACCGATCCTCGACTTTGGCGATGTCATCTACAAAATGGCTTCCAACACTCTACTCAGCAAACTGGATGCAGTCTATCACAGTGCCATCCGTTTTGTCACTAAAGCACCTTGTACCACCCACCACTGCGACTTGTATGCTCTAGTCGGCTGGCCCTCACTACATATTCGTCGCCAGACCCACTGGCTCCAGGTCATCTACAAGTCCATGCTAGGTAAAGCTCCGCCTTATCTCAGTTCACTGGTCACGATGGCTACACCCATCCGTAGCACGTGCTCCAGCAGGTGTATCTCACTGATCATCCCTAAAGCCAACACCTCATTTGGCCGCCTTTCGTTCCAGTACTCTGCTGCCTGTGACTGGAACGAATTGTAAAAATCGCTGAAGTTGGAGACTTTTATCTCCCTCACCAACTTCAAACATCAGCTATCCGAGCAGCTAACCGATCGCTGCAGCTGTACATAGTCTATAGGTAAATAGCCCACCCTTTTTCACCTACCTCATTCCCATACTGTTTTTATACTGTTTTTTTTATTTTTTTTATTTACTTTTCTGCTCTTTTGCACACCAATATCTCTACCTGTACATGACCATCTGATCATTTATCACTCCAGTGTTAATCTGCAAAATTGTATTATTCGCTTACCTCCGCATGCCTTTTGCACACATTGTATATAGACTGCCCATTTTTTTTCTACTTTGTTATTGACTTGTTAATTGTTTACTCCATGTGTAACTCTGTGTTGTCTGTTCACACTGCTATGCTTTATCTTGGCCAGGTCGCAGTTGCAAATGAGAACTTGTTCTCAACTAGCCTACCTGGTTAAATAAAGGTGAAATAAAAAAATTAAAAAAATATTAAAAAAATGTCTTCTTTAATGCAATTTTTTCCTTAAGAAACTTCTTACTTTTTTTTCGTAAGTAGTGTTTTGTGAATCCGACCCCTGCTCGTCAAACATCTCATTCCAAAATCATGGGCATTAATATGGAGTTGGTCCCCCCTCTGCTGCTGTAACAGCCTCCACTCTTCTAGGATGGCTTTCCACTAAATGTTGGAACATTGCTGCGGGGACTTGCTTCCATTCAGCCATAAGAGCATTAGTGAGGTCGGGCACTGATTTTGGGCCTGGCTCGCAGTTGGAGATCCAATATTTTTTTTTCTTAACAGCAAATCAATACATGGGAACACAAGTATATATAAAGAATATAAAAAGGAAATTTGGGCTAGGGGCGGGGCTAGGGGATACAATATCACATTACACAAGGACCTTTAAGGACATACACACATTCATAATTCTAACAGCTTTTTTGTTGGCAGAGGTTTTAATTGTCTTAAAATATCGTTCAATTTCTTTTTGCAAGGTAATAAAAGGTGTTGTTTTGTTTGTAAATGTACATTTGTGAATATGAAATTTGGCCAAAAGAGAAATTAAATGAATTACATAAAATAGTTTCAACTTATTTCTATGATAAGTAAAGAATCCAAGCAGTATATCTCTTCATAACAGTGTAAAATCTTCATAAATGTGTTCAATTATAAATCTACTGATGTCTTGCCACAGATTCCTTTCATGAATACAATGCAACACTGTTTGTGAGTGGTAATTACAAAAGGTACAATTTGATTTCGTTTTTTTCATGTAGGATAATATTTATGAATAATTTTAAAAGAAACTTCCTTCTTAAGGATCGGACCCTTTTTTCCCTCCAAATTTCACCTAAAATGACATACCCAAATATAACTGCTTGTAGCTCAGGACCTAAAATGACATACCCAAATATAACTGCTTGTAGCTCAGGAACTAAAATGACATACCCAAATATAATTGCTTGTAGCTCAGGACCTAAAATGACATACCTAAATATAACTGTTTGTAGCTCAGGACCTAAAATGACATACCTAAATATAACTGTTTGTAGCTCAGGACCTAAAATGACATACCTAAATATAACTGCTTGTAGCTCAGGACCTAAAATGACATACCCAAATATAACTGCTTGTAGCTCAGGACCTAAAATGACATACCCAAATATAATTGCTTGTAGCTCAGGACCTAAAATGACATACCCAAATATAACTGCTTGTAGCTCAGGACCTAAAATGACATACCCAAATATAACTGCTTGTAGCTCAGGACCTAAAATGACATACCCAAATATAATTGCTTGTAGCTCAGGACCTAAAATGACATACCCAAATATAATCGCTTGTAGCTCAGGACCTGAAGCAAGGATATGTATATTCTTGATACCATTTCAAATCAAATAAAATTTTATTGGTCACATACACATGGTTAGCAAAGTTAATGCGAGTGTAGCGAAATGCTTGTGCTTCTAATTCCAACCGTGCAGTAATATCTAACAAGTAATCAAACAATTTCATAACAACTACCTTATACACACAAGCGTAAAGGAATGAATAAGAATATGTACATATAAACATATGGATGAGCGATGGCCAAAAGGCATAGGCAAGATGCCCATGTACTTTTTGTATTGATTTGTTGTTAATAAAAAAAATATGAAAAAACATAATTGGAACGCCGAAGCGAGCCAGGCCCAACATCAGTGCCCGACCTCACTAATGCTCTTGTGGCTGAATGGAAGCAAGTCCCTGCAGCAATGTTCCAAAGGAAACACTTTGATGTTTGTGGAAATGTGAATGTAGGAGAATATAACACATTAGATCTGGTAAGAGATGACACAAAGTAAAAAGTGTTTGTGTTTTTTGTTCCATCATCTTTGTAATGCAAGAGAAAGGCCACAATGTATTACAGCTTTCAACCATTGCATTTATGTTCAAAATGTTGTATCAAGTCTACCCAAATGTCCCTAATTGGTTTATTAATACTTTTTCAAGTTCATAACTGTGCACTCTCCTCAAACAATAGCATGATGTTATTTCACTATAATAACTACTGCAAATTGGACAGTCCAGGTAGATGAACAAGAATTTAAGCTTTCTGCCCATATCAGATATGTCTACATCCTGGGAAATGTTTCTGGGGACAGCATTCCGATTCATCACAAAGGTGTTCGATGTGGCTGAGGTTGGGGGGGCGTTTCCTGCATGATAACTTAAATCTCAAGCCATCTTATTAACGTTAACTTTATAAAGTGTGTAGCTAGCTAGATGTTCGGTATCTTGGTGAACCTTAACGCTTCGAACACACCGACAGTGTCATTGCGAAAATAGTACGCAGCATCATCTGGATGTGTGTGCATCAAAAGTTCAACATTCACCTTCTGCTACCATTTCTGTCAACCCGTCTACACATACAGTTTGACACATACATTCAATAAATCCAACATTTGCACCACACCGAACGCACTGCAATGCTGCAAGGATTTATGTGAATTTATCAAAATGCCTTTCAGTCAGTTGACCATGAATTGTTGCTAGCTAGACTCAGAAACATTGGTCTCAGTGAAGGGGTAGTAAATTGGTTGAGGAACTATCTTTCTGACAGAACACAATGTGTATATACTGACAATCACAGGTCTATCTTTCTAGAGATTAATAGAGATGTGCCCCAGGGATCCATTTTAGCTTCTCAATTTTTATTAATGATTTGAGAAATGGGATGCAACCAGCAAAGTTCCATCTATATGCAGATGATACAGTTATATATTCATGTGCTCCTTCACTGGTTCAGGCTGTTGAAGAGCTCCAGACTGCTTTTCAGTCACTGCAGGCCTCCCTTCATGGTCTCAAACTGGTCTTGAATATACAAAAACTGAATTCATGACCTTTACCAGAGCTAGAACTCTGCCAGAGAACATTGGAATTGTCACATCTGGTGGCTTATCCATTGGACAAGTGTCATCCTACAAATACTTAGGTATTTGGTTGGATGACAAATTGTTCTTTAAAGTTCATGTGGATAATCTTGTGACAAAGCTTAAATTGAAATTGGGTTTTTATTTTCGTAATAAGGCTTGCTTCCAGCTTATGGCTAGTAAGAAGCTTGTTCAGGCCACTTTTCTCTCTGTAATTGATTATGGTGACCTGTTGTATATGCATGCAACCTCCTCCGTCTTAGAGACTGCACGATAAGCAGAGTCCATTCTTGCGCATTATTACCAATGCCAAGTCACTCACCCGCCATTGCACATTGTCCAACCTACCATTTGGTACCTCACTTTATATGCGCAGAATAATACATTTGTATGTGTTCATCTACAAAGCCTTTTTGGGTAAACTCCCTATTTAACTGTGTAGTCTGGTCTCCTTACCATACCCGATCTGATAGGTGGTTGCTACTTAAAGTCCCCAGGACATTCACAGTATTAGGCAAGACTGCCTTCTCTTCTTGTGCACCAGACGCATGGAATCATCTACAATCCATGCTTCATCTCGATATGTTAGTGCCACTGAATGAATTTAAAATATTGAAGGGAGACTCTGTTACAGAGGACTGTAAAATGCTTTTTTTAGTCTGGATCAGGTTGTATGTTTTAATTCTGTAATGTATTGATTGTTGCTGCCTTCTTGGCCTGATCTCCCTTGAAAAAGAGACTCTGGGTCTCAATAGGCTTTTCCCGGTTAAATAAAAGGTAAACATTTTTTATAAACAAGGCAAACCCAGCGTTTCATTGGAAATGAATGTAATTATGGTGTACAAAATGCAATAACACTGTCGGTGTGTTCGAAGCGTAAGCAAAGTGCTAACGTTAAACTTTGAATAAGTAGCGTCTCGATCACAAAACTGACAGCAGTTGGCACCGAAAGCATCATTTCATCTTGGTACACCAGAATTACATTAATTTCCAATGAAATACTGTGTTTGACCTAGCAGCAACAGTTGCAGTGCGTTCATTGTAGTGCATAGTTGCATTTATCGAATGTATGCGTCAAAACTAGTAGACCGCTTGACAGAAATGGTAGCAGAAGGTGAATGTTGAACTTTTGTCGCACACATATCCAGATTATGCTGCGTCCTGTATTGCGCTAAACGCTGTCGGTGTGATCGAAGCATAACGCCCAGGAAGCTTAGATTCAAACTCCCATTTACCAGCTCTGCAAGCGTTATGTCAAAATACGTTCGTGTACACCAAATATGGAGTTTCGCTGTACTTTCAAAAATCGTCTAAAGATAAAATGTACAAACAACCGGGGGGGAAATCATCTTCGGCACCTCCAATGTATTGAGCTGTAGACTTCCAACCTGTGCGCGGCAGTAATGAGTGATTTGCAGATAGCAGTTGAACCAGTGTCTAAGTAGATAGTTAGCTGTAAAATAACCATAGTTACTCTAACTAACTAGCGGTTGGTTCCAGTTAACTAGCATAACCTTTTGATTGCATCGTTAACGTTTTGTGCAATAAAGTTGTTAGCTACAGGTTTGGGATTTTTCATCTTAATTGGATTCACATAAAATGTGTCACCGGTTGCTAACTAACTCATTCCGGGTGACAGTCGGGAGACCGCCCTTGCTCGCTAGCCAGATACAGTACATGTTGCAAAGCCTGTGCTAGCTAGCTAGCAGCAACTTCAGTGCATGTCGTCAAAGACATTGCTATTGATGAGACACACAAAAAGCGTTTCACTATCCAATGTACTGAATAATGCACAGAAAACGTTAGTATTTATTCAATAGTATAAGTGGGACACTCACAGATAACACGCTGATGCGGAGAGGGGCCTCCAACAAGCACGCCATCTCTCTTCCCCCTATCGAGCGCCCCAATCGGAGCAGCACTTTCCGAATACCCCGCCCTCCAGAGCAGCTGCTCAGATTTAAAAAGTAAATATAGCATAATCACACAACACTTCAGAATAAGTTAGTATATGATGGGTTATGTCGAGTGTCTTTGGTCTGTTTGAGCCACAAATATAGTTTCCTTTTCTAATGAAACTAGTATTTATATTTACCAACTGGCTACATTGTAGATGATCGAATGTCAATTTGTAAATCAACTCAATCAAGTAAATTTTGCTTCTAAACGCGCAGGTTAGACATTGAAGCATGGCTGATTAAGACGCGATTGTTATAAGCATTTATGTGCATACAACAAATATTTGTATTCGTAAAGAAGTGCTGGTATTGGGAAGTATTACAGTTTGGGATAATGTATAGGTGTTTGACTATTTGTAAATTATTTTGATTGTGGAAAGTGCTACCTACGAATCCATCAGTCGATTTACTTTGGGGAATATTGGAGCATGCGCTGAGGTCTAACTACGCGGAGGTGGGAAAAACGTTCCGAGTCATACATTTTGGTTGAGATAAACAGAACAAACCAACATAATCATGGTGGCTAGTTAGCTAACTATCGTAACGTCAAAGTGCAAAAGACGAGAAACAATTGAACATGTTAGTTTGATTTGACTAGTGATTGCATTGCATGCATCTCTTAGCCAGGACAAGTCTACAACCCCGGACAGTGGACGTGTGATAGCTAGCAGTTATCTACTGGAGCTAGTAGCAATCAATTAACACAAATTATTGAGCTAATATGATAACTTGCTACATTGTATTTTCAATTATATAATCGTCTTCCTCATATAATTCAGCTCAGCACAGAAAAAGAAGGCCCTTACGGGAGTCTACAGCCGATCATCAGCCATGAAAATAGCTGTGGAAGGGTGTTGCCATGGAGAGCTGGATAAGATCTATGAGACGATTGGCTACCTGGAGCAGAAGGAGGGAGTGAAGGTAGACCTGCTGCTGTGTTGTGGAGACTTCCAGGCTGTGAGGAACGAGGGGGACATGAAGTGCATGGCTGTGCCGCAAAAGTACAGGCAGATGCAGACCTTCTACAAGTTAGTACCTTCCTATCACCTCTGCTCTCTCTCTTTCATGTAGGGCCAGGAGTTTTTCCTGAACCCCGCATGACCTGATCCTGGAAAAACTCTAGACCTTACCTTACTCTGAGAGATGACTGTTGACCCCTATGGCTTTAGATGCCATAGGAATCAACAGCCAGGTGGGTTAAATGGGTTAAGCCCAACCCTGTCAGTACTACTTATGGTTCCTTTAGTTTAAGGGACAATCTGTTGTATTTCTGATGGTTGTATCTTGGTTCGTGCAGGTACTACTCTGGAGAGAAGAAGGCTCCGGTCCTGACTATCTTCATCGGTGGGAATCACGAGGCCTCCAACCATCTCCAGGAGCTCCCGTACGGGGGCTGGGTGGCTCCCAACATCTACTACATGGGTAAGACCTTACCTTCACATTCTGGCTACGAAGCTAAAACACATATTACAAGTTCCATGGATTGCTCTCTCAATGCCACTTGTCAATCAGGAAATTTGGGAGCGTTCACTTGCCCGAAAATGTTAATCTAATAATAACAGTGTATATGGTCTTCCATCAGGTTATGCTGGTGTTGTGCGCTACAAAGGAGTAAGGATAGGTGGCTTGTCTGGAATCTTCAAAGGGCATGATTACAGGAAAGGTGAGGTCATAAAGGAGTAAGGATAGGGGGCTTGTCTGGAATCTTCAAAGGGCATGATTACAGGAAAGGTGAGATCATAAAGGAGTAAGGATAGGTGGCTTGTCTGGAATCTTCAAAGGGCATGATTACAGGAAAGGTGAGGTCATAAAGGAGTAAGGATAGGGGGCTTGTCTGGAATCTTCAAAGGGCATGATTACAGGAAAGGTGAGGTCATAAAGGAGTAAGGATAGGGGGCTTGTCTGGAATCTTCAAAGGGCATGATTACAGGAAAGGTGAGGTTATAAAGGAGGAAGGATAGGGGGCTTGTCTGGAATCTTCAGAGGGCATGATTACAGGAAAGGTGAGGTCATAAAGGAGTAAGGATAGGGGGCTTGTCTGGAATCTTCAAAGGGCATGATTACAGGAAAGATGAGGTCACAAAGGAGTAAGGATAGGTGGCTTGTCTGGAATCTTCAAAGGGCATGATTACAGGAAAGGTGAGGTCATAAAGGAGTAAGGATAGGGGGCTTGTCTGGAATCTTCAAAGGGCATGATTACAGGAAAGGTGAGGTTATAAAGGAGGAAGGATAGGGGGCTTGTCTGGAATCTTCAGAGGGCATGATTACAGGAAAGGTGAGGTCATAAAGGAGTAAGGATAGGGGGCTTGTCTGGAATCTTCAAAGGGCATGATTACAGGAAAGGTGAGGTCATAAAGGAGTAAGAATAGGGGGCTTGTCTGGAATCTTCAAAGCGCATGATTATAGGAAAGGTGAGATCATAAAGGAGTAAGGATAGGGGGCTTGTCTGGAATCTTCAAAGGGCATGATTACAGGAAAGGTGAGGTCATAAAGGAGTAAGGATAGGGGGCTTGTCTGGAATCTTCAAAGGGCATGATTACAGGAAAGGTGAGGTTATAAAGGAGTAAGGATAGGGGGCTTGTCTGGAATCTTCAAAGGGCATGATTACAGGAAAGGTGAGGTTATAAAGGAGTAAGGATAGGGGGCTTGTCTGGAATCTTCAAAGGGCATGATTACAGGAAAGGTGAGGTTATAAAGGAGTAAGGATAGGGGGCTTGTCTGGAATCTTCAAAGGGCATGATTACAGGAAAGGTGAGGTTATAAAGGAGGAAGGATAGGGGGCTTGTCTGGAATCTTCAGAGGGCATGATTACAGGAAAGGTGAGGTCATAAAGGAGTAAGGATAGGGGGCTTGTCTGGAATCTTCAAAGGGCATGATTACAGGAAAGATGAGGTCATAAAGGAGTAAGGATAGGGGGCTTGTCTGGAATCTTCAAAGGGCATGATTACAGGAAAGGTGAGGTTATAAAGGAGTAAGGATAGGTGGCTTGTCTGGAATCTTCAAAGGGCATGATTACAGGAAAGGTGAGGTCATAAAGCTCTAGTAGATGTTCTCCTGTCTCTGCAAATGTGTTGCAGCTCAACTGTCTATAAAATGTAATCAATGCTCTTTTTTTCAGGACATTATGAGTTCCCTCCATATAACCCAGAAACTCTACGCAGTGTTTACCACATCAGGAACATCGATGTCTTCAAACTCAAACAGGTGACTACCACTCACAGGGTGAATACGTCATATGTCCCCCTATTATTATCACATGTCATATTATGTCCCCCCTATTTTACCACTAGATCCAGATGCCTGTGGATGTGTTCCTGACCCATGACTGGCCTCGTGGGATCTACCATTACGGCAGCACAGGGGAGCTGCTGAGGAAGAAGAAGTTCCTGAGGCAGGAGGTGGAGTCCAACACACTGGGTAGTCCTGCAGCAGCAGAGCTCCTGGCCCACCTGCAGCCTAACTACTGGTTCTCTGCGCACCTCCACGTCAAGTTCGCTGCCCTAATGCAGCACCCGGTGAGCTGAACTGAAGACAGTTGAGAGAGAGAGAGAGAGAGAGAGACTGCCGTGCACATTCAAAGTTTGGATTCTTTCTGATTAATTTGAATTTAAGATTCTGTGATTGTCACATGATGTGTTGATTCAGCACTGACATTATTTCCGCACACCAACATCTTCTTTCTCCTGATTGTATATCTAATGTATGTGCTGTCAGATCACATAACTGATATTGTATATGCAGCACTGTATATCACTGCTCTGTTTGTCTCTTTAGGCCAAAGTTGATGCTGCCCCCCGCACTACCAAATTCCTCTCACTGGATAAGTGCCTCCCATACAGGGACTTCCTACAGGTGAGAGGGGGGGTGATTAATAGAGAGGGTGATGACATAGATGTGAAGGGATTATGTTCTGGTTTCATGGATACAGATTAAACCTACTTTTGACTGGATAATCTTTTCATATTGGTCTGTGAAACAGCTTGCGTGCGTGCGGGTCTTATTTTGGCTAGTATTTGCTACAGGCGTGTTCTCTGTAGTGCATGTCTGAGTTGATGCTGACTTGTAGGGTGTGTGTTTCAGATCGTAGAGGTAGCAGACAGGCCAGGATCGTCCCAGGGTCTGGAGTATGATCCAGAGTGGCTGGCCATCCTCAAAGCTACAGACGGCCTGCAGACTGTCAGCCCTAATTACTGGAACCCCCCGCAGAACAACGGCCTGCACACAAGGTCAGACACACACCTCTCTTTCTCTCACTGGCTCTCACATACTACACACACCTCTCTTTCTCTCACTGGCTCTCACATACTACACACACCTCTCTCTCTCTCTCTCACATACTACACACACCTCTCTTTCTCTCTCTCACATACTACACACACCTCTCTCTCTCTCACATACTACACACACCTCTCTCTCTCTCACACATACTACACACACCTCTCTCTCTCTCACATACTACACACACCTCTCTCTCTCTCACATACTACACACACCTCTCTCTCTCTCACATACTACACACACCTCTCTCTCTCTCTCACATACTACACACACCTCTCTCTCTCTCTCTCACATACTACACACACCTCTCTCTCTCTCACATACTACACACACCTCTCTCTCTCTCTCACATACTACACATACCTCTACACACACCTCTCTCTCTCACATACTACACACACTCTCTCTCTCACATACTACACACACCTCTCTCTCTCTCTCACATACTACACACACCTCTCTCTCTCTCTCACATACTACACACACCTCTCTCTCTCTCTCACATACTACACACACCTCTCTCTCTCTCTCACATACTACACACACCTCTCTCTCTCTCTCTCACATACTACACACACCTCTCTCTCTCTCTCACATACTACACACACCTCTCTCTCTCTCTCTCACATACTACACACACCTCTCTCTCTCTCTCTCACATACTACACACACCTCTCTCTCTCTCTCTCACATACTACACACCCCTCTCTCTCTCTCTCACATACTACACACACCTCTCTCTCTCTCTCTCATACTACACACCTCTCTCTCTCTCTCTCTCACATACTACACACTCTCTCTCTCTCTCTCTCTCATACTACACACACTCTCTCTCTCTCTCACATACTACACACACCTCTCTCTCTCTCTCTCACATACTACACACACCTCTCTCTCACATACTACACACACCTCTCTCTCTCTCTCACACATACTACACATACCTCTCTCTCTCTCACATACTACACATACCTCTCTCTCTACATACTACACACCTCTCTCTCTCATACTACACACACCTCTCTCTCTCACATACTACACACACCTCTCTCTCTCACATACTACACACACTCTCTCTCTCTCTCTCTCTCTCATACTACACACACCTCTCTCTCTCATACTACACACACCTCTCTCTCTCTCTCTCTCTCATACTACACACACTCTCTCTCTCTCACATACTACACATACCTCCTCTCTCTCATACTACACACACCTCTCTCTCTCACATACTACACACACTCTCTCTCTCTCACATACTACACACACCTCTCTCTCTCACATACTACACACACCTCTCTCTCTCTCTCTCTCTCTCATACTACACACACTCTCTCTCTCTCTCTCTCTCTCTCTCATACTACACACACTCTCTCTCTCTCTCATACTACACACACCTCTCTCTCTCTCTCTCTCTCTCATACTCATACTACACACACCTCTCTCTCTCATACTACACACACCTCTCTCTCTCTCTCTCTATCTCTCTCTCTCTCTCTCTCTCTCTCTCATACTACACACACCTCTCTCTCTCTCTCATACTACACACACTCTCTCTCTCTCTCTCATACACACACCTCTCTCTCTCTCTCTCTCATACTACACACACCTCTCTCTCTCTCTCTCATACTACACACTCTCTCTACTCTCTCTCTCATACTACACACACTCTCTCTCTCTCTCATACTACACACACTCTCTCTCTCTCTCTCTCATACTACACACACCTCTCTCTCTCTCTCTCTCATACTACACACACTCTCTCTCTCTCTCTCATACTACACACACCTCTCTCTCTCTCTCTCATACTACACACACCTCTCTCTCTCTCTCTCTCATACTACACACACCTCTCTCTCTCTCTCTCATACTACACACACCTCTCTCTCTCTCTCTCTCATACTACACACACCTCTCTCTCTCTCTCTCTCTCATACTACACACACCTCTCTCTCTCTCTCTCATACTACACACACTCTCTCTCTCTCTCTCTCTCATACTACACACCTCTCTCTCTCTCTCTCTCATACTACACACACCTCTCTCTCTCTCTCTCTCTCATACTACACACACTCTCTCTCTCTCTCATACTACACACACCTCTCTCTCTCTCTCATACTACACACACCTCTCTCTCTCTCTCTCTCTCTCTCTCTCATACTACACACACCTCTCTCTCTCTCTCTCTCATACTACACATCTCTCTCTCTCTCTCTCATACTACACACATCTCTCTCTCTCTCTCTCATACTACACACACCTCTCTCTCTCTACTACACACCTCTCTCTCACATACTACACACACCTCTCTCTCTCTCTCTCTCATACTACACACACCTCTCTCTCTCTCTCTCTCTCTCTCTCATACTACACACACCTCTCTCTCTCTCTCATACTACACACACTCTCTCTCTCTCTCTCTCTCACACTACACACACCTCTCTCTCTCTCTCTCATACTACACACACCTCTCTCTCTCTCTCTCTCATACTCCACACACATCTCTCTCTCTCTCTCTCATACTACACACCTCTCTCTCTCATACTACACACACCTCTCTCTCACATACTACACACACCTCTCTCTCTCTCTCTCACATACTACACACACCTCTCTTTCTCTCTCTCATACTACACACACCTCTCTCTCTCTCTCTACATACTACACACACCTCTCTCTCTCTCTCTCTCACATACTACACACACTCTCTCTCTCTCTCTCACATACTACACACACCTCTCTCTCTCTCTCTCTCACATACTACACACACCTCTCTCTCTCTCTCTCTCACATACTACACACACTCTCTCTCTCTCTCTCTCTCACATACTACACACACACTCTCTCTCTCTCTCTCTCATACTACACACACCTCTCTCTCTCTCTCTCTCATACTACACACACCTCTCTCTCTCTCTCTCTCACATACTACACACACCTCTCTCTCTCTCACATACTACACACACCTCTCTCTCTCTCTCACATACTACACACACCTCTCTCTCTCTCTCACATACTACACACACTCTCTCTCTCTCTCTCACATACTACACACACCTCTCTCTCTCTCACATACTACACACACCTCTCTCTCTCTCTCTCATACTACACACACCTCTCTCTCTCTCTCACATACTACACACACCTCTCTCTCTCTCTCACATACTACACACACCTCTCTCTCTCTCTCACATACTACACACACCTCTCTCTCTCTCTCACATACTACACACACCTCTCTCTCTCTCTCACATACTACACACACCTCTCTCTCTCTCTCACATACTACACACCTCTCTCTCTCTCACATACTACACATACCTCTCTCTCTCACATACTACACATACCTCTCTCTCTCTCTCTCATACTACACACACCTCTCTCTCTCTCATACTACACACACACCTCTCTCTCTCATACTACACACACCTCTCTCTCTCTCATACTACACACACCTCTCTCTCTCACATACTACACACACCTCTCTCTCTCATACTACACACACCTCTCTCTCTCTCACATACTACACACCTCTCTCTCTCTCTCACATACTACACACACCTCTCACTCATACTCTCTCTCTCTCTCTCATACTACACACACCTCTCTCTCTCTCATACTACACACACCTCTCTCTCTCATACTACACACACCTCTCTCTCTCTCTCTCTCATACTACACACACCTCTCTCTCTCTCTCATACTACACACACCTCTCTCTCTCTCTCTCATACTACACACACCTCTCTCTCTCTCTCTCATACTACACACACCTCTCTCTCTCTCTCATACTACACACACCTCTCTCTCTCTCTCATACATACTACACACATCTCTCTCTCTCTACTACACACACCTCTCTCTCTCATACTACACACACCTCTCTCTCTCTCTCATACTACACACACCTCTCTCTCTCTCACATACTACACATACCTCTCTCTCTCTCACATACTACACACACCTCTCTCTCTCATACTACACACACTCTCTCTCTCTCTCTCTCTCTCTCATACTACACACACTCTCTCTCTCTCTCATACTACACACACCTCTCTCTCTCATACTACACACACCTCTCTCTCTCTCTCTCTCTCTCTCTCATACTACACACCTCTCTCTCTCTCTCATACTACACACCTCTCTCTCTCTCTCATACTACACACACTCTCTCTCTCTCTCATACTACACACACCTCTCTCTCTCTCTCTCATACTACACACACCTCTCTCTCTCTCTCATACTACACACACCTCTCTCTCTCTCTCTCATACTACACACACTCTCTCTCTCTCTCTCTCATACTACACACACCTCTCTCTCTCTCTCTCATACTACACACACCTCTCTCTCTCTCTCATACTACACACACCTCTCTCTCTCTCTCATACTACACACACCTCTCTCTCTCTCTCATACTACACACACTCTCTCTCTCTCTCTCATACTACACACACCTCTCTCTCTCTCTCTCATACTACACACACTCTCTCTCTCTCTCTCATACTACACACACCTCTCTCTCTCTCTCATACTACACACACCTCTCTCTCTCTCTCATACTACACACACCTCTCTCTCTCTCTCATACTACACACTCTCTCTCTCTCTCTCTCATACTACACACACTCTCTCTCTCTCATACTACACACACCCTCTCTCTCTCTCTCATACTACACACATCTCTCTCTCTCTCTCTCATACTACACACACCTCTCTCTCTCTCTCTCTCTCTCTCTCATACTACACACCTCTCTCTCTCTCTCTCTCATACTACACACATCTCTCTCTCATCTACACACACCTCTCTCTCTCATACTACACATCTCTCTCTCTCTCTCATACTACACACACTCGCTCTCTCTCTCTCATACTACACACACCTCTCTCTCTCATACTACACACACCTCTCTCTCTCTCTCTCATACTACACACTCTCTCTCTCTCATACTACACACACCTCTCTCTCTCTCTCATACTACACACACCTCTCTCTCTCTCTCATACTACACACACCTCTCTCTCTCTCTCATACTACACACACCTCTCTCTCTCTCTCTCATACTACACTCTCTCTCTCTCTCTCTCTCATACTACACACACTCTCTCTCTCTCTCTCATACTACACACACCTCTCTCTCTCTCTCTCTCATACTACACACACTCTCTCTCTCTCTCATACTACACCACTCTCTCTCTCTCATACTACACACACCTCTCTCTCTCTCTCTCTCTCTACTACACACACATCTCTCTCTCTCATACTACACACATCTCTCTCTCTCATACTACACACACCTCTCTCTCTCTCTCTCATACTCTCTCTCTCTCTCTCATACTACACACACTCTCTCTCTCTCATACTACACACACTCTCTCTCTCTCTCTCATACTACACACACCTCTCTCTCTCTCTCATACTACACACACTCTCTCTCTCACTCATACTACACACCTCTCTCTCTCTCTCTATACTACACACCTCTCTCTCTCTCTATATACTACACACCTCTCTCTCTCTCTCTCTATACTACACACACACCTCTCTCTCTCTCTCTCTCATACTACACACCTCTCTCTCTCTCATACTACACACACTCTCTCTCTCTCTCTCATACTACACACACCTCTCTCTCTCTCTCTCATACTCACACACCTCTCTCTCATCTACACACCTCTCTCTCTCTCCTTACTACCTCTCTCTCTCTCTCTCTCATACTACACACCTCTCTCTCTCTCATACTACACACACCTCTCTCTCTCATACTACACACACCTCTCTCTCTCTCACATACTACACACCTCTCTCTCTCTCTCCTCTCTACTACATACTACACACCTCTCTCTCTCTCTCACATACTACACACACCTCTCTCTCTCTGTCATACTACACACCTCTCTCTCTCTCTCTGTCATCTACACACCTCTCTCTCTCTCTCTCATACTACACACACCTCTCTCTCTCTCTCTCTCATACTACACACCTCTCTCTCTCTCTCTCATACTACACACCTCTCTCTCTCTCTCATACTACACACACCTCTCTCTCTCTCTCATACTACACACACCTCTCTCTCTCTCTCATACTACACACACCTCTCTCTCTCTCTCTCATACTACACACACCTCTCTCTCTCTCTCATACTACACACACCTCTCTCTCTCTCATACTACACACACCTCTCTCTCTCTCTCTCATACTACACACACCTCTCTCTCTCTCTCTCATACTACACACATCTCTACACACACCTCTCTCTCTCTCTCATACTACACACACCTCTCTCTCTCTCATACTACACACACCTCTCTCTCTCTCTCTCATCTCTCTCTCTACACACACACCTCTCTCTCTCTCTCATACTACACACACTCTCTCTCTCTCTCTCATACTACACACACCTCTCTCTCTCTCTCATACTACACACACCTCTCTCTCTCTCTCATACTACACACACCTCTCTCTCTCTCTCATACTACACACACCTCTCTCTCTCTCTCATACTACACACACCTCTCTCTCTCTCTCATACTACACACACCTCTCTCTCTCTCTCATACTACACACCTCTCTCTCTCTCTCATACTACACACACCTCTCTCTCTCTCTCATACTACACACCTCTCTCTCTCTCTCATACTACACACACCTCTCTCTCTCTCTCATACTACACACCTCTCTCTCTCTCTCATACTACACACCTCTCTCTCTCTCTCATACTACACACACCTCTCTCTCTCTCTCATACTACACACACCTCTCTCTCTCTCTCATACTACACACTCTCTCTCTCTCTCTCTCATACTACACACACTCTCTCTCTCTCTCTCATACTACACACACTCTCTCTCTCTCTCTCATACTACACACACCTCTCTCTCTCTCATACTACACACACCCTCTCTCTCTCTCTACTACACACACCTCTCTCTCTCTCTCTCATACTACACACACCTCTCTCTCTCTCTCTCATACTACACACCTCTCTCTCTCTCTCATACTACACACTCTCTCATACTCTCTCTCTCTCTCTCATACTACACACACCTCTCTCTCTCTCACATACTACACACACCTCTCTCTCACATACTACACACCTCTCTCTCTCTGTCATACTACACACACACTCTCTCTCTCTCTCTCATACTACACACACCTCTCTCTCTCTCTCATACTACACACACCTCTCTCTCTCTCTCATACTACACACACCTCTCTCTCTCTCATACTACACACACCTCTCTCTCTCTCTCATACTACACACACCTCTCTCTCTCTCTCATACTACACACACCTCTCTCTCTCTCATACTACACACCTCTCTCTCTCTCTCATACTACACACACCTCTCTCTCTCTCTCATACTACACACCTCTCTCTCTCTCTCTCTCATACTACACACCTCTCTCTCTCTCTCTCTCATACTACACACACTCTCTCTCTCTCTCTCTCATACTACACACTCTCTCTCTCTCTCTCATACTACACACACCTCTCTCTCTCTCTCTCACATACTACACACACCTCTCTCTCTCTCTGTCATACTACACACACCTCTCTCTCTCTCTGTCATACTACACACACTCTCTCTCTCTCTCTCTCATACTACACACATCTCTCTCTCTCTGTCATACTACACACCTCTCTCTCTCTCTCTCTCATACTACACACACCTCTCTCTCTCTCTCATACTACACACACCTCTCTCTCTCTCATACTACACACACCTCTCTCTCTCTCATACTACACACATCTCTCTCTCTCTCTCTCATACTACACACCTCTCTCTCTCTCTCATACTACACACACTCTCTCTCTCTCTCATACTACACACCTCTCTCTCTCTCTCTCTCATACTACACACCTCTCTCTCTCTCTCTCTCATACTACACACACCTCTCTCTCTCTCTCTCTCATACTACACACTCTCTCTCTCTCATACTACACACCTCTCTCTCACATACTACACACCTCTCTCTCTCTCTCTCTCTCTCATACTACACACACCTCTCTCTCTCATACTACACACACCTCTCTCTCTCATACTACACACACCTCTCTCTCTCTCTCACATACTACACACACCTCTCTCTCTCTCTCACATACTACACACACCTCTCTCTCTCTCTCACATACTACACACACCTCTCTCTCTCTCTCATACTACACACATCTCTCTCTCTCTCATACTACACACATCTCTCTCTCTCTCTCATACTACACACCTCTCTCTCTCTCTCATACTACACACACCTCTCTCTCTCTCATACTACACACACCTCTCTCTCTCTCACATACTACACACACCTCTCTCTCTCTCACATACTACACACATCTCTCTCTCTCTCTCTCTCTCTCTCATACTACACACACCTCTCTCTCTCTCTCATACTACACACATCTCTCTCTCTCTCTCATACTACACACACTCTCTCTCTCTCTCTCTCATACTACACACACCTCTCTCTCTCTCATACTACACACACCTCTCCCTCTCTCTCTCTCTCTCATACTACACACACCTCTCTCTCTCTACACACACCTCTCTCTCTCTCTCACATACTACACACACCTCTCTCTCTCTCTCATACTACACACACCTCTCTCTCTCTCTCATACTACACACACCTCTCTCTCTCTCTCTCATACTACACACACCTCTCTCTCTCTCTGTCATACTACACACACCTCTCTCTCTCTCTGTCATACTACACAAATCTCTCTCTCTCTCATACTACACACACCTCTCTCTCTCTCTCATACTACACACACTCTCTCTCTCTCATACTACACACCTCTCTCTCTCTCTACTACACATACTACACACATCTCTCTCTCTCTCTCATACTACACATCTCTCTCTCTCTCTCTCATACTACACACACCTCTCTCTCTCTCTCTCTCTCATACTACACACACCTCTCTCTCTCTCTATATACTACACATACTACACACACCTCTCTCTCTCTCTCATACTACACACACCTCTCTCTCTCTCATACTACACACACCTCTCTCTCTCTCTCATACATACACACACCTCTCTCTCTCTCTACTCTCTCATACTACACACACCTCTCTCTCTCTCTCTCTCACATACTACACACACCTCTCTCTCTCTCTCATACATACTACACACTCTCTCTCTCATACTACACACCTCTCTCTCACATACTACACACTCTCTCTCTCATACTACACACACTCTCTCTCTCTCTCTCACATACTACACACACTCTCTCTCTCTCACATACTACACACACTCTCTCTCTCTCTCTCATACTACACACACCTCTCTCTCTCTCTCATACTACACACACCTCTCTCTCATACTACACACTCTCTCTCTCTCTCATACTACACACCTCTCTCTCTCTCTCATACTACACACACCTCTCTCTCTCTCTCATACTACACACACCTCTCTCTCTCTCTCATACTACACACACCTCTCTCTCTCTCTCATACTACACACCTCTCTCTCTCTCTCTCATACTACACACACCTCTCTCTCTCTCTCATACTACACACACTCTCTCTCTCTCTCATACTACACACACCTCTCTCTCTCTCTCATACTACACACACCTCTCTCTCTCTCATACTACACACCTCTCTCTCTCTCTCTCATACTACACACACCTCTCTCTCTCTCTCACATACTACACACACCTCTCTCTCTCTCTCATACTACACACACCTCTCTCTCTCTCTCATACTACACACACCTCTCTCTCTCTCTCATACTACACACACCTCTCTCTCTCATACTACACACTCTCTCTCTCTCTCTCATACTACACACACCTCTCTCTCTCATCTCATACTACACCTCTCTCTCTCTCTCATACTACACACACTCTCTCTCTCTCTCTCATACTACACACTCTCTCTCTCTCTCTCTCATACTACACACACCTCTCTCTCTCTCTCTCATACTACCTCTCTCTCTCATACTACACACCTCTCTCTCTCTCTCTCTCTCATACTACACACACCTCTCTCTCTCTCTCTCTCTCTCATACTACACACATCTCTCTCTCTCTCTCTCTCATACTACACACACTCTCTCTCTCTCTCATACTACACACACCTCTCTCTCTCTCTCTCATACTACACACACCTCTCTCTCTCTCTCTCTCTCTCATACTACACACACCTCTCTCTCTCTCTCTCTCATACTACACACACCTCTCTCTCTCTCTCTCTCATACTACACACACCTCTCTCTCTCTCTCTCTCATACTACACACACCTCTCTCTCTCTCTCTCATACTACACACCTCTCTCTCTCTCTCTCATACTACACACCTCTCTCTCTCTCTCTCATATACTACACACCTCTCTCTCTCTCTCTCATACTACACACATCTCTCTCTCATACTTCTCACATACTACACACATCTCTCTCTCTCTCATACTACACACACCTCTCTCTCTCATACTACACACCTCTCTCTCTCTCTCTCATACTACACACACCTCTCTCTCTCTCTCATACTACACACACCTCTCTCTCTCTCTCTTATACTACTACACACACCTCTCTCTCTCTCTCTCATACTACACACACTCTCTCTCTCTCATACATACTACACACCTCTCTCTCTCTCTCTCTCATACTACACACACTCTCTCTCTCTCTCTCATACTACACACTCTCTCTCTCTCTCATACTACACACACCTCTCTCTCTCTCTCATACTACACACACCTCTCTCTCTCTCTCATACTACACACATCTACACTCTCTCTCTCTCATACTACACACCTCTCTCTCTCTCTCATACTACACACACTCTCTCTCTCTCACATACTACACACACTCTCTCTCTCTCTCACATACTACACACACACATCTCTCTCTCTCTCTCTCTCTCTCATACTACACACTCTCTCTCTCTCTCTCTCTCATACTACACACTCTCTCTCTCTCTCTCTCTCATACTACACACACCTCTCTCTCTCTCTCATACTACACACTCTCTCTCTCTCTCTCATACTACACACCTCTCTCTCTCTCTCACATACTACACACACTCTCTCTCTCTCTCACATACTACACACACCTCTCTCTCTCTCTCTCTCTCATCTCTACTACACACCTCTCTCTCTCTCTCACATACTACACACACCTCTCTCTCTCTCATACTACACACACCTCTCTCTCTCTCACATACTACACACACCTCTCTCTCTCTCTCATACTACACACACTCTCTCTCTCATACTACACACATCTCTCTCTCTCTCTCTCATACTACACCTCTCTCTCTCTCTCATACTACACACACCTCTCTCTCTCTCACATACTACACATCTCTCTCTCTCTCTCATACTACACATCTCTCTCTCTCTCTCTCTCATACTACACACACCTCTCTCTCTCTCTCTCTCTCATACTACACACACTCTCTCTCTCTCTCTCTCTCATACTACACACACCTCTCTCTCTCTCTCTCTCTCTCTACACACACACTCTCTCTCTCTCTCATACTACACACACCTCTCTCTCTCTCTCTCTCTCATACTACACACACCTCTCTCTCTCTCTACTACACACCTCTCTCTCTCTCTATACTACACTCTCTCTCTCTCTCATACTACACACACCTCTCTCTCTCTCTCACATACTACACACACTCTCTCTCTCTCTCTCATACTACACACATCTCTCTCTCTCTCTCTCTCATACTACACACACCTCTCTCTCTCTCTCATACTACACACACCTCTCTCTCTCTCTCACATACTACACACACACCTCTCTCTCTCTCTCATACTACACACACTCTCTCTCTCTCTCTCATACTACACACACTCTCTCTCTCTCTCTCTCTCATACTACACACACCTCTCTCTCTCATACTACACACACCTCTCTCTCTCTCTCATACTACACACCTCTCTCTCTCTCTCATACTACACACACCTCTCTCTCTCTCTCATACTACACACACCTCTCTCTCTCTCTCATACTACACACCTCTCTCTCTCTCATACTACACACACCTCTCTCTCTCTCTCATACTACTACACCTCTCTCTCTCTCTCATACTACACACCTCTCTCTCTCTCTCATACTACACACACTCTCTCTCTCTCTCATACTACACACACTCTCTCTCTCTCTCATACTACACACACCTCTCTCTCTCTCTCATACTACACACACCTCTCTCTCTCTCTCATACTACACACACTCTCTCTCTCTCTCTCATACTACACACACCTCTCTCTCTCTCTCATACTACACTCTCTCTCTCTCATACTACACACACTCTCTCTCTCTCTCTCTATACTACACCTCTCTCTCTCTCTCATACTACACACACCTCTCTCTCTCTCTCTCATACTACACACATCTCTCTCTCTCTCTCTCTCATACTACACACATCTCTCTCTCTCTCATACTCTCTCTCATACTACACACATCTCTCTCTCTCTCTCTCATACTACACACACCTCTCTCTCTCTCTCTCATACTACACACACTCTCTCTCTCTCATACTACACACACTCTCTCTCTCTCTCATACTACACACACTCTCTCTCTCTCTGTCATACTACACACCTCTCTCTCTCTCTCATACTACACACCTCTCTCTCTCTCTCACATACTACACACACCTCTCTCTCTCTCTCATACTACACACATCTCTCTCTCTCTCTCTCTCATACTACACACACTCTCTCTCTCTCTCTCTCATACTACACACACTCTCTCTCTCTCTCTCATACTACACACACCTCTCTCTCTCTCTCTCATACTACACACTCTCTCTCTCTCTCATACTACACACACCTCTCTCTCTCTCTCTCATACTACACACTCTCTCTCTCTCTCTCTCTCATACTACACATCTCTCTCTCTCTCTCATACTACACACACTCTCTCTCTCTCATACTACACACACTCTCTCTCTCTCATACTACACACACTCTCTCTCTCTCTCATACTACACACACCTCTCTCTCTCTCTCATACTACACACACTTCTCTCTCTCTCTCTCATACTACACACTCTCTCTCTCTCTCTCTCTCTCTCTCTCATACTACACACCTCTCTCTCTCTCTCTCTCTCATACTACACACACCTCTCTCTCTCTCTCTCATACTACACACACCTCTCTCTCATATACTACACACACTCTCTCTCTCTCTCTCATACTACACACCTCTCTCTCTCTCTCTACTACACACCTCTCTCTCTCTCTCTCATACTACACCTCTCTCTCTCTCTCTCATACTACACACACCTCTCTCTCTCTCTCTCTCATACTACACACACTCTCTCTCTCTCATACTACACACACCTCTCTCTCTCTCTCATACTACACACACCTCTCTCTCTCTCTCATACTACACACACCTCTCTCTCTCTCTCATACTACACACACCTCTCTCTCTCTCATACTACACACACCTCTCTCTCTCTCTCATACTACACACACTCTCTCTCTCTCTCACATACTACACACCTCTCTCTCTCTCTCACACTACACTCTCTCTCTCTCTCTCTCATACTACACACACCTCTCTCTCTCTCTCATACTACACACACCTCTCTCTCTCTCTCACATACTACACACACCTCTCTCTCTCTCTCATACTACACACACCTCTCTCTCTCTCTCATACTACACACACCTCTCTCTCTCTCATACTACACACACTCTCTCTCTCATACTACACACACCTCTCTCTCTCTCACATACTACACACACCTCTCTCTCTCTCACATACTACACACACTCTCTCTCTCTCACATACTACACACACTCTCTCTCTCTCACTACTACACACACCTCTCTCTCATACTACACACATCTCTCTCTCTCTCTCATACTACACACACTCTCTCTCTCTCTCACATACACACACCTCTCTCTCTCTCTCATACTACACACACTCTCTCTCTCTCTCATACTACACACACTCTCTCTCTCTCTCATACTACACACCTCTCTCTCTCTCTCTCATACTACACACTCTCTCTCTCTCATACTACACACATCTCTCTCTCTCTCTCTCTCTCATACTACACACACCTCTCTCTCTCTCTCTCATACTACACACACCTCTCTCTCTCTCTACTCATACTACACACTCTCTCTCTCTCTCTCATACATACTACACACACCTCTCTCTCTCTCTCATACTACACACACCTCTCTCTCTCTCTCATACTACACACCTCTCTCTCTCTCTCACACTACACACACCTCTCTCTCTCTCTCACACTACACACACCTCTCTCTCTCTCTCATACTACACACACCTCTCTCTCTCTCATACTACACACACCTCTCTCTCTCTCTCACATACTACACACACTCTCTCTCTCTCTCATACTACACACACCTCTCTCTCTCTCTCTCTCATACTACACACACCTCTCTCTCTCTCTCTCATACTACACACACTCTCTCTCTCTCATACTACACACACCTCTCTCTCTCATACTACACACACCTCTCTCTCTCATACTACACACTCTCTCTCTCTCATACTACACACACCCTCTCTCTCTCATCATACTACACATCTCTCTCTCTCTCTCATACTACACACCTCTCTCTCTCTCTCATACTACACACACTCTCTCTCTCTCTCATACTACACACACCTCTCTCTCTCTCTCTCTCATACTACACACATCTCTCTCTCTCTCTCTCTCTCTACATACTACACATCTCTCTCTCTCTCTCTCTCTCTCTCATACTACACACACTCTCTCATATACTACTCTCTCTCTCTCTCTACTACACACACACTCTCTCTCTCTCTCTCTCTCATACTACACACACCTCTCTCTCTCTCTCTCATACTACACACATACTACACACACCTCTCTCTCTCTCTCTCATACTACACACACCTCTCTCTCTCTCTCTCTCATACTACACACACTCTCTCTCTCTCTCTCTCATACTACACACTCTCTCTCTCTCTCATACTACACACACCTCTCTCTCTCTCACATACTACACACACTCTCTCTCTCTCTCTCATACTACACACACTCTCTCTCTCTCTCTCATACTACACACACTCTCTCTCTCTCTCATACTACACACACCTCTCTCTCTCTCTCATACTACACACACCTCTCTCTCTCTCTCATACTACACACACTCTCTCTCTCTCTCTCATACTACACACACCTCTCTCTCTCTCTCATACTACACACACCTCTCTCTCTCTCATACTACACACACTCTCTCTCTCTCTCATACTACACACACCTCTCTCTCTCTCTCATACTACACACACCTCTCTCTCTCTCTCATACTACACACACCTCTCTCTCTCATACTACACACACCTCTCTCTCTCATACTACACACACCTCTCTCTCTCTCATACATACTACACACCTCTCTCTCTCTCTCTCATACATACTACACACCTCTCTCTCTCTCTCATACTACACACACCTCTCTCTCTCTCATACTACACACACCTCTCTCTCTCTCACATACTACACACCTCTCTCTCTCTCTCATACTACACACACCTCTCTCTCTCTCTCATACTACACACACTCTCTCTCTCTCTCATACTACACACACCTCTCTCTCTCTCACATACTACACACACCTCTCTCTCTCTACATACTACACTCTCTCTCTCTCTCTCATACTACACACACCTCTCTCTCTCTCTCATACTACACACACTCTCTCTCTCTCTCTCATACTACACACACTCTCTCTCTCTCTCATACTACACACACCTCTCTCTCTCATACTACACACACCTCTCTCTCTCTCACATACTACACACACCTCTCTCTCTCTCTCTCTCTCATACTACACACACCTCTCTCTCTCATACTACACACACCTCTCTCTCTCTCTCTCATACTACACACACCTCTCTCTCTCTCTCTCATACTACACACTCTCTCTCTCTCTCTCATACTACACACACTCTCTCTCTCTCTCTCTCATACTACACACACCTCTCTCTCTCTCTCTCTCTCATACTACACACTCTCTCTCTCTCATACTACACACACCTCTCTCTCTCTCTCATACTACACACACCTCTCTCTCTCTCTCATACTACACACACTCTCTCTCTCTCTCTCATACTACACACACCTCTCTCTCTCTCTCATACTACACACACCTCTCTCTCTCTCTCTCATACTACACACTCTCTCTCTCTCTCTCTCTCATACTACACACCTCTCTCTCTCTCTCTCATACTACACACACCTCTCTCTCTCTCTCATACTACACACACCTCTCTCTCATACTACACACCTCTCTCTCATACTACACACACTCTCTCTCTCATACTACACACACCTCTCTCTCTCTCTCATACTACACACACCTCTCTCTCATACTACACACTCTCTCTCTCATACTACACACACCTCTCTCTCTCTCTCATACTACACACACACTCTCTCTCTCTCTCATACTACACACACCTCTCTCTCTCTCTCATACTACACACCTCTCTCTCTCTCTCATACTACACACACCTCTCTCTCTCTCATACTACACACCTCTCTCTCTCTCTCATACTACACACACTCTCTCTCTCTCATACTACACACACCTCTCTCTCTCTCATACTACACACACCTCTCTCTCTCTCATACTACACACCTCTCTCTCTCTCACATACTACACACATCTCTCTCTCTCTCATACTACACACACCTCTCTCTCTCTCTCTCTCTCTCTCATACTACACACACCTCTCTCTCTCTCTCATACTACACACACCTCTCTCTCTCTCTCATACTACACACCCCTCTCTCTCTCTCACATACTACACACACCCCTCTCTCTCTCTCTCTCATACTACACACACCCCTCTCTCTCTCTCTCTCATACTACACACACCTCTCTCTCTCTCTCATACTACACACACCTCTCTCTCTCTTACTTACTCATTCACTTAATCTCTTTTTTTGTCGCCATCTCACACTCTCACATACATACACCCCCACACACACATTAAACCCTGCTATCTCGCATGCATACACCCCCACACACCCCCACATTAAACCCTGTTATCTCGCATACACACACCCCCACATTAAACCCTGCTATCTCGCATGCATACACCCCACATTAAACCCTGCTATCTCGCATGCATACACCCCCACATTAAACCCTGCTATCTCGCATGCATACACCCCCACATTAAACCCTGCTATCTCGCATGCATACACCCCCACATTAAACCCTGCTATCTCGCATGCATACACCCCCACATTAAACCCTGCTATCTCGCATGCATACACCCCCACATTAAACCCTGCTATCTCGCATGCATACACCCCCACATTAAACCCTGCTATCTCGCATGCATACACCCCCACATTAAACCCTGCTGTCTCGCATGCATACACCCCCACATTAAACCCTGCTGTCTCGCATGCATACACCCCCACATTAAACCCTGCTATCTCGCATGCATGCATACACCCCCACATTAAACCCTGCTATCTCGCATGCATGCATACACCCCCACATTAAACCCTGCTATCTCGCATGCATGCATACACCCCCACATTAAACCCTGCTATCTCGCATGCATGCATACACCCCCACATTAAACCCTGCTATCTCGCATGCATGCATACACCCCCACATTAAACCCTGCTATCTCGCATGCATGCATACACCCCCACATTAAACCCTGCTATCTCGCATGCATGCATACACCCCCACATTAAACCCTGCTATCTCGCATGCATGCATACACCCCACATTAAACCCTGCTATCTCGCATGCATGCATACACCCCCACATTAAACCCTGCTATCTCGCATGCATGCATACACCCCCACATTAAACCCTGCTATCTCGCATGCATGCATACACCCCCACATTAAACCCTGCTATCTCGCATGCATGCATACACCCCCACATTAAACCCTGCTATCTCGCATGCATGCATGCATACACCCCCACATTAAACCCTGCTATCTCGCATGCATGCATGCATACACCCCCACATTAAACCCTGCTATCTCGCATGCATGCATACACCCCCACATCAAACCCTGCTATCTCGCATGCATGCATGCATACACCCCCCACATTAAACCCTGCTATCTCATGCATGCATGCATACACCCCCACATTAAACCCTGCTATCTCGCATGCATGCATGCATACACCCCCACATTAAACCCTGCTATCTCGCATGCATGCATGCATACACCCCCACATTAAACCCTGCTATCTCGCATGCATGCATGCATACACCCCACATTAAACCCTGCTATCTCGCATGCATGCATGCATACACCCCCACATTAAACCCTGCTATCTCGCATGCATGCATGCATACACCCCCACATTAAACCCTGCTATCTCGCATGCATGCATGCATACACCCCCACATTAAACCCTGCTATCTCGCATGCATGCATGCATACACCCCCACATTAAACCCTGCTATCTCGCATGCATGCATGCATACACCCCCACATTAAACCCTGCTATCTCGCATGCATGCATGCATACACCCCCACATTAAACCCTGCTATCTCGCATGCATGCATGCATACACCCCCACATTAAACCCTGCTATCTCGCATGCATGCATGCATACACCCCCACATTAAACCCTGCTATCTCGCATGCATGCATGCATACACCCCCACATTAAACCCTGCTATCTCGCATACATACACACACACACATTAAACCCTGCTATCTCGCATACATACACACACACACACATTAAACCCTGCTATCTCGCATACATACACACACACACACACATTAAACCCTGCTATCTCACATACATACACACACATACACACACACATTAAACCCTGCTATCTCGCATACATACACACACACACACACATTAAACCCTGCTATCTCGCATACATACACACACACACACATTAAACCCTGCTATCTCGCATACATACACCCCCACACACATTAAACCCTGCTATCTCGCATACATACACCCCCACACACACACACGTGTAATGTGCTGCTCATGATCTGTGTCTACCTACTTCTGTATGTTGTCCAGGTGGGACTTCAGTGCTTCTGAGGCAGCCATGATGGAGGCTGTGGGTGACCTGGGGGGTGAACTGTCCATCCCTGACAACTTCTGCCTGACCGTGCCAGCTTACGACCCTGCCCGGCCACAGCCCCATGCCCACCCCAGCTACAGCACCAACCCGCAGACCACCGAGCTCTGTGCCACCCTGGGTCTCAGAGACATCTATGCCCAGGTAGGGCAGGGAGGGTATGGGGGCCAGATAGGCACCCCAGAGCTGGAGGATGATGAAGTCCAGAGTGGAGATGAACCCAGTGAGTACCCTAGTGACACCTCAGGCCTGTCCAGCTCCTACAACCCTGATGAGATCACCATAGAGGATGAGTGGGAGGAGGAGGAGGGAGGAGAGAAAGAGGGAAGGGGGAAGAGCCCTGATGCAGTGGTCCCAGAGGGGGAAGCGGGGGAGGCAGGGGGGAGACGGGACTCGGGGCCTCCCTCTAGAGAGCTGCCCCCCAGCCGCGTGGTTCTGACCATGCCTGAGCCCAAATCAGACCCTGCTCCTCCCTCACGCCTGTCCCTCAACCTACCTCCTCCCTCTCACTCCTCACCTCCGAAAAAGGAGGATGAGGAGGAGCCCCATGTCCGGATCCCTAAGCGCACCAGTGGGGAGACGGGGGACCCTATCAGTACAGGCAGCACCCCTAGGATCAAACGCAGGAACCAGGTCATCTACACTGCAGTGGACGATGACGAGAGTGAGGACTAGGGCTGGAACTTGACCCAGGTTTCAGGGGGAAGTCAGTGGGAACTGTTGTCAAATAGAAGATTCTTATTATCTCCTTTTTATATTGCCATTGTCCTTCAATGCAAACCAACAGAGTTTTTTTTTAGTATAGGGAGAGTGGAGAATCCCTGATGGAAATGTATTTTTTTAAGTCTGTTCAGTTCCTTTTTTTTAAATTATGAAATAAAGAAAATGGTGATTTTAAGAAAAAAAAAGTTTAATTTCAGATGAGGCACACTGTTTCCTCAGTTTTCCACTGTGGGTCAACTTCAAAAGGGCTGTGTTGGGAAACAACAAAAGGGCTGTGTTGGGAAACAACAAAAGGGCTGTGTTGGGAAACAACAAAAGGGCTGTGTGGGTCAACAACAAAAGGGCTGTGTGGGTCAACAACAAAAGGGCTGTGTTGGGAAACAACAAAACAACAACAAAAGGGCTGTGGGAAGCAACAAAGGGCTGTGGGAAACAAAGGGCTGTGTGGGTCAACAACAAAAGGGCTGTGTTGGGAAACAACAAAAGGGCTGTGTTGGGTGGGAAACAAGGGCAGTGTTGGGAAACAACAAAAAGTGTTGGGAAACAACAAAAGGGCTGTGTTGGGTCAGGGCAGTGTTGGGAAACAAAAGGGCTGTGTTGGGAAACAAACAGTGTTGGGAAACAAAAGGGCTGTGTTGGGAAACAACAAAAGGGCTGTGTTGGGAAACAACAAAAGGGCAGTGTTGGGAAACAACAAAAAGGGCTGTGTTGGGAAACAACAAAAGGGCTGTGTTGGGAAACAACAAAAGGGCTGTGTTGGGAAACAACAAAAGGGCAGTGTTGGGAAACAACAAAAGGGCTGTGTTGGGAAACAACAAAGGGCAGTGTTGGGAAACAACAAAGGGCTGTGTTGGGAAACAACAAAAGGGCTGTGTTGGGAAACAACAAAAGGGCTGTGTTGGGAAACAACAAAAGGGCTGTGTTGGGAAACAACAAAAGGGCAGTGTTGGGAAACAACAAAAGGGCAGTGTTGGGAAACAACAAAAGGGCTGTGTTGGGAAACAACAAAAGGGCTGTGTTGGGAAACAACAAAAGGGCTGTGTTGGGAAACAACAAAAGGGCTGTGTTGGGAAACAACAAAAGGGCTGTGTTGGGAAACAACAAAAGGGCTGTGTTGGGAAACAACAAAAGGGCTGTGTTGGGAAACAACAAAAGGGCTGTGTTGGGAAACAACAAAAGGGCAGTGTTGGGAAACAACAAAAGGGCTGTGTTGGGAAACAACAAAAGGGCTGTGTTGGGAAACAACAAAAGGGCTGTGTTGGGAAACAACAAAAGGGCTGTGTTGGGAAACAACAAAAGGGCTGTGTTGGGAAACAACAAAAGGGAAACTGTGTTGGGAAACAACAAAAGGGCTGTGTTGGGAAACAACAAAAGGGCAAACAACAAAAAAAGGGCTGTGTTGGGAAACAACAAAAGGGCTGTGTTGGGAAACAACAAAAGGGCTGTGTTGGGAAACAACAAAAGGGCTGTGTTGGGAAACAACAAAAGGGCTGTGTTGGGAAACAACAAAAGGGCTGTGTTGGGAAACAAAAGGGCAGTGTTGGGAAACAACAAAAGGGCAGTGTTGGGAAACAACAAAAGGGCAGTGTTGGGAAACAACAAAAGGGCTGTGTTGGGAAACAAAAGGTTAAGAACATGAATATGTGTGTACACCAAATAGTCAGAAACCCATTTTGAACTTTAACCTTTATGACATCTTTACTTTAGCCAGAAGTCCAAATTCTTGCAAAAGTTTAATTTCCTGTTCGCCGTTTAATCGGTCCACAAGATGTGACTCTTTTATACAAATGCACAGATAAGAGGGTCCATGGACAACTTCATAACTGGCCAGGGTTTCCCCAACTCGGTCCTGGGGCCCCTCCCTGGGTGCACGTTTTGGTTTTTGCCCCAGCACTACTACACAGCTGATTCAAATAATTAAAGCTTAATGAGTTGGTGATTTGAATCAGCTGTGTAGTGCTGGGGCAAAAACCAAAACGTGCACCCAGGGAGGGGCCCCAGGACCTGTGGTTCCTGAGCTCTTTAGCAGACCCCCCCCAACCACCACACACACACACACAAAAAAACTACAGTTTCACCACTGACTAAACCATTGAGACATCGGTTCAGTCACTGACTGCACAATAGCACATCTTTATTGAACAAGGCTTTACAGAGGTGCTGATGGGAGTTCAGGTTTTTCCCCCACATTGTGTGAACTGTATTACACACAACCTGTGATCAGGGAGTTAATGAATGAGTGACTCATGGATTCATCAGTTAATCATGATGAGCCCATGAAACTAGTTTTTAAATTAAGTAGAGCTCATCACATCGATTAGGGTCCTTAGTTAGCGATTCATTCCAGGATGACATGGGTATTCTAGTCAGTAAAATCAACAACAAAACAGGTTCAATACAATTAGGTGAGAATACATAGTGTATTTGACAAGAGTTCAAAGGGCAGACTGACAGACAACGTGCAGGCAGTTAATGGTTACAGGGATGTGCTTTACTTGGACTGCTACCTACTGAACACACCCCAGAGCAAACTCACAGCACACAGGGGAATAAAACAGAGTAGGCACTTTGTTGTTTTTCAAACCCCTTGTAAAAGCACCCTTATTATTCTTAGCTAAACATGCGCAATTCCAAAACGACCCCCCTATCACCTACCTCCCTGTAGATCTGAAACAAATGGAGAGTTAGAAGCAATATGGCAAACATACATCCACCCAGTCGATCAGTTGTCAAGGTGAAGCAAACATGCCTTCTCTCATCCATCCAGACCTATATGGAATGTCTAGGGGTTGTGTGTTAATGGAGTCCAACAGAGTGGGTAGCTCTGTATTCACAGCTGTCCGTCTCCAAACCAGTGCTTTGAACAGCATCAGCTCGTTAGTCAGTCATTAAAAGCGTTATCACATTGTTTTCATTTACATCAACTCTTACGCAGTAAGACACAGGACAAACGAGGAACAGCAGAACATAGCATGTATATCATGGCCCATGCATTCACAACATGACAGGCAAGATACAATGGTTTCCTAACTACAGGGGTTTGTAGCCTGGTCCCAGATCTGCTTTTTCTGTCTAGCTCCGTGATCATTGTCAACCATAGGGACTTGGCAATGACCGCACAAACAGATCTGAGACCAGGCTAGCGTTTTGAGATCCTACTATATATTATCACTCAGGAGAGGCAAGGATTTTCTCCTGACCAGGAGACACTGCAGCCCTGGATATCACTGCAGTAACCAGGGTTTTCCAAGCTCGGTCCTGGGCCCCCTGGCTGTGTAGTGCTAGGGCAACAAAACACGCACCCAGGAGGGGCCCAGGAAGGAGTTTGTGAAACGCTGCACTAAGACTGTGGATTGATTGTTAAAACAGAGGTGGTCTCCAGCGAGGGCCAGACTCACTCTGTACTGTGGGTTCTTCAGTGTATATCTACTGTACATATGTGGGTGGAGGTGAGATCGAGGACGAGGGGCCTGGATGATACCAGACTGGCATTGGCACCATGATGTCTCGCAACACCGCTGCTCTGAGGAGTATTAATAATAATAATAATAATAATATAGCCTAGGGGAAATAAATAAATGAGGCCAGAGGAAATAAGGGCATCAGAAGAGGCCATGAACTGTGTTTCCCTCCCTCTCATGAGATTGTGGGTAAACTGCCATCTGACATGGGTTATTCTATCTGTGGCAACCGGGAAGTGTCTGGAATGGCTCAGGCCAGGCCAAGGCTTCAGGGTTTAGGTTGTTCAGGCAGCCTGGGGCTCATGCTAGAGGGGGTGATGAGGGGGCATTCAGGACAGCAGTAGAGGGAATACTTTGGGGGAGTGTGACCTGCATCCCTTAAGACTCCCTCGCTCCAGCTCTCCTTTCTTCCCTCTTTGCCACTCAAGAACCGACACTGCAGTAGTTGCATAATGAAATGGAACCATGATTGAAATGAATCGAGACAGACAGAAGGCAAAACAACATCCACGATTAGTGCTAAATAATAGTCTCGTCACACACACTCTTTTTCTTCCTGTCTGTCAGTCTTTATCGGACCTCTGTCTGTCAGAAATCTATCTGGCTTCGCAAAAGACAACCGTCCTGTTCCGACTCTTTCCCTATGTCTCTATCTCTCTGTGGCTGACAGGGTAGATGGGAGGGAGGGTGGAGGTTTGAAGGGGGTGTCCCCTTTCCCGACCCCAGAGGTTGGGAGCAGGGATGGCAGGGTGGAAGTGGAGCAGTCCTAGTTCCCTCCTCCACAGCAGGATCGGGTGTTGTGGGCATCAGGGTCCTGTAGGTTCACTCCTCTGTGTCGTGCTGCGTGTGTAGGGTTCTGGGTGTCTGTTTTTGGCATCTTTTTGGCTGCAGAGACAGTGGAACACACTGTTACTATTCTGACCTAGTTCTAACTAGGGCCTGGGGTTTTTCTTGGGCAGGTCATGTTGTCATGAAAAACTGTTAACAAATGTTTTGTTTAATTGAAATGAACAAAAATCTTGTCACCTATAAGTATCCCTATAGATTGATGGGGGAAGATGGAAGCTTACCAATGGCCAGGAACAGATCGTTGACATTCATGGCCGTCTTGGCAGAGGTCTCCATGAAGAGAAGCCCAGTGTCTTCAGAATAAGTCTGGGCCTCCTGTCAGACAGGAGGCAACAAGCCATCAGTATTGGGAATCCCCAGTGTTTTAGAATTCACATTTGATATAGTATTATGTCAGTGTATATTGACGACCATAACATGTTACTGAGTCAGTGTAGAGTACAGTACCTCGTACTCCACTAGTCTCTTCTCAGCCAGGTCCGCCTTGTTCCCTGCCAAAGCGATGACAATGTTGGGGCTAGCCTGCCTCTGTAGCTCCTTCACCCAGGCTTTGGCTCGCTCAAATGTCTCCTACAGGAGGGCAAAGCAGAGGCCATAGGAGAGGGGCGAGTTGGTGAGAAAGAGGGAGTCAGATACAGTGCACCATTTAAATAACATGGCAATGTTCACACAATAGAGGGCTAGAGCGTCTATACAGTACAATGGGGCGATTCCACGGCAGCAGAAAATATTGGTATCTCAGATTGTTCTGGCAGTTCTCACATAGAAGGAAGGGTCTTTGAAATGCTTTTTACATTTGTATCTCAAGCCATTTAAAATAAAAAAACATGGTGAAAGTGGTCATTTTAGGCCCTTTTTATACCTGTACATTACTCCTGTCAGACCCTATGATCTGTGAACCATACAGGATACAGACAGCAGCTTGGTGTCATTATACTATAATACCCTATGATCTGTGAACCATACAGGATACAGACAGCAGCTTGGTGTCATTATACTATAATACCCTATGATCTGTGAACCGTACAGGATACAGACACCAGCTTGGTGTCATTATACTATAATACCCTATGATCTGTGAACCATACAGGATACAGACAGCAGCTTGGTTTCATTATACTATAATACCCTATGATCTGTGAACCGTACAGGATACAGACAGCAGCTTGGTGTCATTATACTATAATACCCTATGATCTGTGAACCATACAGGATACAGACAGCAGATTTGTGTCATTATACTATAAGACCCTATGATCTGTGACCCGTACAGGATACAGACAGCAGCTTGGTGTCATTATACTATAAGACCCTATGATCTGTGAACCATACAGGATACAGACAGCAGCTTGGTGTCATTATACTATAAGACCCTATGATCTGTGAACCATACAGGATACAGACAGCAGCTTGGTGTCATTATACTATAAGACCCTATGATCTGTGAACCATACAGGATACAGACAGCAGCTTGGTGTCATTATACTATAAGACCCTATGATCTGTGAACCGTACAGGATACAGACAGCAGCTTGGTGTCATTATACTATAATACCCTATGATCTGTGAACCATACAGGATACAGACAGCAGCTTGGTGTCATTATACTATAATACCCTATGATCTGTGAACCATACAGGATACAGACAGCAGCTTGGTGTCATTATACTATAAGACCCTATGATCTGTGAACCGTACAGGATACAGACAGCAGCTTGGTGTCATTATACTATAAGACCCTATGATCTGTGAACCGTACAGGATACAGACAGCAGCTTGGTGTCATTATACTATAAGACCCTATGATCTGTGAACCGTACAGGATACAGACAGCAGCTTGGTGTCATTATACTATAATACCCCATGATCTGTGAACCATACAGGATACAGACAGCAGCTTGGTGTCATTATACTATAATACCCCATGATCTGTGAACCATACAGGATACAGACAGCAGCTTGGTGTCATTATACTATAAGACCCTATGATCTGTGAACCAGGATACAGACAGCAGGTCATTATACTATAAGACCTATGATCTGTGAACCGTACAGGATACAGACAGCAGTGTCATTATACTATAAGACCCTATGATCTGTGAACCGTACAGGATACAGACAGCAGCTTGGTGTCATTATACTATAATACCCTATGATCTGTGAACCGTACAGGATACAGACAACATCTTGGTGTCATTATTCGCTGCTGCCATGTTGTTACCATCTGTTGTCAGGTTGCTACCATGTTGTGTTGATGTCATGCTGTGTGTCATGCTGTGTCTTAGGTCTATCTTTATGTAGTGTTGTCTCTTTTCGTGATGTGTGTTTTATCCTAAATGTTTTATTAGAATCCCAGCCCCCATCCCCTTAGGAGGAATTTTGCCTCTTGGTCGGCCGTCACTTGCCTAATATTTTTTTTTTTTAAAGGTTAAATAAAATATACTCCTTATAGTGTGCTCTAAAAATGTAATTTTGCACATTCATTTATTCAACATAAAAAAATCTGTAATCTCAAAAGACATTGTTTGGAACAATAACCTCTACAAGTACATCACACTTCCAGAGTGGGCTCTCTGCTAATTCTGAAGGTATGACACATTTATATGGACACCAGCAATACAGTGAATTGTAAAGGGATTCAAAGGGATCTCCCTCACACTGCTGGTGATTTGCTGAATGTGCAATCCTAAAGGAGGGCTGTGATTGGTTAATGACCTAGAATGTCAATTTCTATGTATAAAATGGGTCATATCATTAATAGTACCAGAGAGCCACTCTTGAAATGTGATGTGTTTTAAGAGTACTGTTACAATGTGTCTAAAACAATAAGCTACGTCAAAAAAGGAAGTTGTGATATTAATATTTGTAATGTTGAATAAATGAAAATTTTTATTTCTGAATCTTGACACTCCATATTTGAGAGAACACTATAAGGAGTATAATGACACCAAGATGTTGTCTGTATCATGTACGGTTCACACATAGGGTCTTCCAGGAGACAGGTATACACTTAGCATATAAAACATTAAGAGCACCTGCTGTGCCATTCAGAAGGTGAATGGGGAAGACAAAATATTTAAGTGCCTTTTGAATAGGGTATGGTAGTAGGTGCCAGGCGCACCAGTTTGAGTCAAGAACTGCAACGCTTCTGGGTTTTTCACACTGAACACTTTGTTTCCCATGTGTATCAAGAATGGTCCACCAGCCAACTTCACACAACTTTGCATTGGAGTCAACATGGGCGAACATCCCTGTTGAATCATTTTGACACCTTGTAGAGTCCATGCCCCGACGAATTGAGGCTGTTCTGAGGCCAAATGGAGGGGTTCAACTCAATATTAACAATGTGTTCCTAATGTTTGGTACGGTCAGTGTATGTCTAAAATTGGCCATTTCATCATGATCTTCTCAAAAATGGTTTGTGATACAAATGTAAAAGTATGGTAAACATCCTTCCTCCCAATGAAGTTTCTATCAGATACCAAACATATGTTCTGTTCCTGCTGGCATGGAATCACCCAATACATTTATTTACTCCTTAAGTTAGCTCTGAAAATGCAGCTCTGTGGTGCGCTGAATGATGACTGTACCGGCTTGGTGATGTCAAAGACCACAATAGCAGCCTGTGCCCCGCGGTAGTACATGGGAGCCAGACTGTGGTAGCGCTCCTGTCCCGCCGTGTCCCAGATCTCAAACTTCACAGTGGTGTCGTCTAGACACACAGACTGGGCCAGGAATGCAGCTGAGACAGAGAAGACGAGAGAGTGAATGTAAAACTAATTATGTAAAACTCAACCCTTTCATCTCAGCAAACCCTCCCTTCTTGGTCCAGGAATAAAACTCTGTGTTTTTAACAGAAGATTTTGTTACAGCACTCCAGGAACAGAGTTGCCCAACCCGGATCTGGGGCCAACAGTATGCCAGTCAACTTCTCTCCTCCCCCTCCCCTCTCTCCTCACCTCCAATGGTGGTCTCCTGGAACTCATCAAACTGTCCCTTGACGAAGCGCAGCACCAGGCTGGACTTGCCCACAGCCATGTCTCCCAGCAACACCAGTTTAAACTGGCATATCTTTGTCTGGGGCAGCATGCAGTTGGGCCGGCCACTCCCTCTGGTAGCCATGGTGACAGAGATGAGGAGGGCGGGAGCCTCCCAGTGATGGGAGCTCAGACGACAGGGGACTCTGGGACGTGAAGTCTTTCTCCAACTCTCCTCTTCTTCTCTCTGCAGATGAGAGAAGATTTTATTTTTGTATTTAAAAGATCCCCATTCCTGGGGTTCAAGATCCTCTTCCTGGAGGCAAATGAAGGCAAAAACATTATTACACATCTAAAATACAACATTTATAATACCACTATATATATATATATATATATATAATAAAACTGTGTGTGTGCTGGTGTGTGTGTGCGTAAACGTGTGTGTGTGTGTGTCCTCACAGTCCACATTGTTCCATAAGGTGTAGTGTTATTTATTTGATCTGATTTTACTGCACGAGTTACTTGATGTGGAATAGATATGAGAACAGAACAGAGAACTGGTAATGGACAATGCTGGTAATGGACAATGCTGGTAATGGAAAAAGGAAAGATTGGCTCAAATGACAGCAGGTGTCATTCAGTCTGGACAGGTGGGTCATTTTTTTTTTCATCAGTTCAGATGACCATTAATATCATGATCTATTTATGACAACATTATTACATGTTCTGCAATAATGCCCATCCACACAAATCTAGGATGACTGACAAAACCAAAAACACATGCATAAAGGATGTTTGAGCATGACAGTCATATTTCATTGTGTGACGCCTTCTTGTCACCAGCTTACAGATTTATGCTATGTAAATAAACTCAGCAAAAAAAGGAACATCCTTTTTTCAGGACTCTGTCTTTCAGAGATAATTTGTAAAAACCCAAAGAACTTCACAGATCTTCATTGTAAAGGGTTTAAACACTGTTTCCTATGCTTGTTCAATGAACCATAAACAATTAATTAATATGCACTTGTGGAACGGTCGTTAAGACACTAACAGCTTACAGACAGTAGAGAATTAAAGTCACAGTTATGAAAACTTAGGACACTAAAGAGGCCTTTCTACTGACTCTGAAACACACCAAAAGAAAGATGCCCAGGGACCCTGCTCATCTGCGTGAACATGCCCTAGGCACGCTGCAAGGAGGCATGAGGACTGCAGAAGTAGCCAGGGCAATAAATTGCAATGTCCGTACTGTGAGATGCCTAAGACAGCACTACAGGGAGACAGGATGGACAGCTGATCATCCTCACAGTGGCAGACCACGTGTAACAACACCTGCACAGGATCAGTACATCAGAACATCACACCTGCGGGACAGGTACAGGATGGCAACAACAACTGCCCGGGTTACACCAGGAACGCACAATCCCTCCATCAGTGCTCAGACTGTACGCAATAGGCTGAGAGAGGCTAGACTGAGGGCTTGAGGTCCTGTTGTAAGGCAGGTCCTCACCAGACATCACCGGCAACAACGTCGCCTATGGGCACAAACCCACCGTTGCTGGACCAGACAGAACTGGCAAAAAGTGCTCTTCACTGACGAGTTGCGGTTTTGTCTCAACAGGGGTGATGGTCAGATTCGCATTTATAGTCAAAGGAATGAGCGTTACACCGAGGCCTGTACTCTGGGGCAGTGTGTCACAGCATCATCGGACTGAGCTTCATGTCATTGCAGGCAATCTCAACACTGTGCATTACAGGGAAGACATCCTCCTCCCTCATGTGGTACCCTTCCTGCAGGCTCATCCTGACATGACCCTCCAGCATGACAATGCCACCAGCCATACTGCTCATTATGTGCGTGATTTCCTGCAAGACAGGAATGTCAGTGTTCTGCCATGGCCAGTGAAGAGCCCGGATCTCAATCCCATTGAGCACGTCTGGGATCTGTTGAAGCAGAGGGTGAGGGATAGGGCCATTCCCCCCAGAAATGTCTGGGAACTTGCAGGTGCCTTGGTGGAAGAGTGGGGTAACATCTCACTGCAATAACTGGCAAATCTGGTGCAGTCCACAAGGAGATGCACTGCATCTGACTGTTACTTTTGAGCCCCCCCTCCCCCTCCCCCTGTTGTTGACAGTGAGAGGATGTTTCTTTTTTTGCTGAGTTTATTTAGTATAGCGATATAAATTAACCGCCATAGGGGTCATTGAGAGGTCGAAACATGGGACTGGCTTCTGCTGTTCCTGGTCCATTTGATAGAACGAATGGACCTGGTCATGTCAGTCGCGCGCACCAACAACGGCGAGTTGATGTCCCACTCCCCACTGTCACATTCATCCAAAAGCTGGAATTTCGCCAGGCAGCGAGCTATTGTCATTTCAGTGGAGTGACAGCACGCACAGTTTTCACTTTCATTACCACGAGAGCTCAAACCCCGTATGCCATTGTTTTTCATTATCTGCTAAGCATTTAGCTGTATATTTTATTTTACATCGGGGTATGAATATTAAAATAGGCGCTATGCAGGCATCGTCAGTTTTATCTGTAAACTGCTGTATCTCCGTACAGAATGGACTCCGTTGAAGCCCAGTCACTTTGCTGCGGTTCAGCCAAATCCGCCCCAGCTCTGGTTCGACGACCGTCTCACTTTCATTCTTGCAGCTCCACATCCCATATGTACACTCGGGGAGTAGAAAAATATGAATACATACCAGTGACGATATCGGCGCTCACTGAAACGATCAGAGGTCCCCGTCTTGAGACTGTTGACAATATATCAGCTGGTAAAACGACTATTAACACTTCCTGCAAATTCGCGCAGTCGCAGTCAGTGTCGCACTCTCTATTTTCTTAAACGGATAGATAACGGCATTCCTCCACGTTTTAGTTCGTCAGGTGCAAAGGCCCGCAGTCTCAAAACAGACTGTTTTTCATTACCAAAAATATGTCTTTAAACTGTTTCTTTACAACCGCATCAGAACAGAACTGCAGTAGCTAATACATATAGGTTGGGTTGTAATTTGATGCCTCCGTATCTGAATGGTCTATTGTGCCTATTATGGAAATGTATAATCACAACAAAATAATTCAAAGCTAAATGAGGACCATTGTACATGAGGTGTACACATGTAGAGAATGGACTTCGACTCGGCTACCTACCTTTAACCAGACGCAGCGGAAAACGACTGCCCCCTCGCATTGAAGAGTTCAACTTGAAGGCGAACCGCGGTACTGCAGGCATTGTTTCAGAAAACAGGTTGCCCATTATATTAAATTGTGAAATTATAGTGAATGGGGTAATGGCGATCCTCGTGGTCAATATTCGTGGATATCCGTCTATAAAAACAAATCGAACACAATCGTGGTACAAATAATTACTTCTATTTCACCAGATGTATTTCCTTAACCAATGACTTTAAAATCCCACACAGACGAAGTAAAAAGCATAATTGAGTTGATAATGGCAGCCTGCAGTACCCCGGTCTTCTTCATTTTGAGATACTCAATGAGAGGGGCAGCAGATTACATTAGTTAAGATTTAGATGGTTTTTATTTTGTCACGTGCACAGGGTCGCAGATGTAGTTGCAGTGTACAGTGAAATACTAAAGCTCCAAGAGTGCAAGTGTGAATGAAACAATAATACAAAAATAATAATATACTCATGTTTACAAATGTTCAGTAGCGGTGGAGCTGCCGTATTAGGCTGTGATGCAGCCCGCCAGTATGTTCTCAATGGTGCTTCTGTAGAACATTGAGGGCACTCTGGGACATTTTGAATTTCTTTTGCCTTGGTGTGTGTGTTCCCAAACAAGGACCAGTTGCGCTCTGAGACCGCTGATGTTGGTGGGATTTGGAGAAGGATGGAGGCAACAGGGGAAAGAGCCTCAGATCCACAAAGTCCCTTCAACCAGGTGGCTGATGAGATATGTTGGCACGACTGCCATATTGCATCTCCATCCCAAAGCCCTTGCTTGGAAGTGTACTTCGCCAGGCTGCCAAGAACCTTGCCCTCATCCAGGCCAAGGTGGTAAGACACGGTAGTGATGACACCATAGGCCTTGTTGATCTCTGCATCAGACAGGATGCTCTTGCCAGCATACTTGGGGTCCATCATGTACGCTGTGGCGTATATGGGCTTCAGGAACAAGTCTTCACGCTTTTTGATGTATTTCAGAACTGCTGTTTCCTCTGCATGTAGCAACAGTGAAGTGGGCAGGGCAGTATGGATTTATTCTCTTACATCTGCAAGCAGAGTCTGAACATCAGACAGGATGGCATTGTCTCCCTCAATCTGTGCAGTGGCTACTGATATAGGTTTCAGGAAAACTGGGGCGGCAGGTAGGATAGTGGTTAGAGCGTTGGACTAGTAACCGAAAGGTTGTAAGAACGAATCCCCGAGCTGACAAGGTAAATATCTGTGGTTCTGCCCTTGAACAAGGCAGTTAACCCACTAGGCCATCATTAAAAATAAGAATTTGTTCTTAACGGACTTGCCTATTTAAATGAAGGTAAGAAAAAAAAACTGTCTGCTTACCACTCTCTCCCAAAATACATCCAGATGGGGCTGTCCATATCGGCAGACTGTGATATGGCCATTTCTTGGACAGACACCTTCCCCTCCAGGAGACTGTCAAACATGATGACAACACCACCCCAACGGGTGTTGCTGGGCAGCTTCAAAGTGGTTCTCTTATTCTTTTCACTTTGCTTGGTGAGGTAGATTTCTGCCATAACTTGATGACCCTTCACCTACCTAACCATTTCCTTGGCTCATCAACAGGTCGCTGTATCCATTGTTTTCAGTGCCATGATGTCCTTGAGGAGCAGATTCAATGCATGAGCAACACAGCCAATGGGTGTGATGTGAGGGTAGGACTCCTCCACTTTAGACCAAGCAGCTTTCATTTTCGCAGCATTGTCTGTCACCAGTAGAAATACCTTCTCTGGTCCATGGTCATTGATGACTGCCTTCAGCTCATCTGAAATGTAGAGACCAGTGTGTCTGTTGTCCCTCGTGTCTGTGCTCTTGTAGAATACTGGTTGAGGGGTGGCAATGATGTAATTAATTATTCCTTGCCCACAAACATTCAACCACCCATTAGAGATGATTGCAATACAGTCTGCTTTCTCTATGATCTGCTTGACCTTCACTTGAACTCTGTTGAACTCTGCATCCAGCAAATGAGTAGATAAAGCATGTCTGGTTGGAGGGGTGTATGCTGGGCGGAGAACATTCAGAAATCTCTTCTATTACACATTCCCTGTGAGCATCAGAGGTGAACTAGTTTAATACACAGCTCAAGCAAGATATTCATCAGCATTTCACTTACTACATTCCTCTATTCACTCTCTAGTCACATAAACTCCTGATTCCAGGAGGACCACGAGCTGTTGCTATCGATAAGGTGCCTGATCTATAATTTTCACTTCAAATAGAAGTAGAGGGACTTTTGTCAGAGGTTGCTTGTTGTGAGCGCTGAGGGATCTTTATGCACTTGGCCAGATGATTCTGCATCTTTGTTGCATTCTTCACATCTGATTTGGCACAGTATTTGCATATGTACACAGCGTTTCCTTCTACATTAGCTGCAGTGAAACGTCTCCACAGACCGTGCTTCTACACCTTCATTGCTTGCTGTTTGGGGTTTTAGGCTGGGTTTCTGTACAGCACTTTGAGATATCAGCTGATGTACGAAGGGCTATGTAAATCAATTTGATTTACATTTACATTTAAGTCATTTAGCAGACGCTCTTATCCAGAGCGACTTACAAATTGGTGCATTCACCTTATGACATCCAGTGGAACAGCCACTTTACAATAGTGCATCTAAATCTTTTAAGGGGGGTGAGAAGGATTACTTTATCCTATCCTAGGTATTCCTTAAAGAGGTGGGGTTTCAGGTGTCTCCGGAAGGTGGTGATTGACTCCGCTGTCCTGGCGTCGTGAGGGAGTTTGTTCCACCATTGGGGGGCCAGAGCAGCGAACAGTTTTGACTGGGCTGAGAATGATGTGATTTGATTTGATTTGATCAGATAGTGCTCGTGGCATTTTCCTGTAAAGATCAGAAGAAAGAAAAAAAGTTTAAAAACCCAAATACAATTCCATGTACAGATCAATAGTTAAGCAGTTAGATTAAACAGTTAGATTAAATGTTTTAAAATGAAACATGTTTGGAAACAGGTGAATTAATACTCCTCAGTTAGCAGGCTCAAGCCAGCTAAAATCCACAAGGTAGCAAAACCTATCTAGCAGAAATGTTTAACAAATTAGAAATGATTTAAACACACTTTGCTATAGGCTACTATTTACTAGTTAACAAAAAATAATGTATGTCATATATATATTCACCCCATCCAGTATTGTAATCAAAACTTATCAGAAAGATTGTAGTTCTTGTCTCAGACAGTGTAGTAGTGTCGGCTCAATAGCATCTCAGTAGTGTGCAAGATCTTGAGAAGCAGCTGTACATGTGATGGAAGAGTGCACTATGCATGTGATAGAAGAGTGCACTATGCATGTGATAGAAGAGTGCACTATGCATGTGATAGAAGAGTGCACTATGCATGTGATAGAAGAGTGCACTATGCATGTGATAGAAGAGTGCACTATGCATGTGATGGAAGAGTGCACTATGCATGTGATAGAAGAGTGCACTATGCATGTGATAGAAGAGTGCACTATGCATGTGATAGAAGAGTGCACTATGCATGTGATGGAAGAGTGCACTATGCATGTGATAGAAGAGTGCACTATGCATGTGATAGAAGAGTGCACTATGCATGTGATAGAAGAGTGCACTATGCATGTGATAGAAGAGTGCACTATGCATGTGATAGAAGAGTGCACTATGCATGTGATAGAAGAGTGCACTATGCATGTGATAGAAGAGTGCACTATGCATGTGATAGAAGAGTGCACTATGCATGTGATAGAAGAGTGCACTAGTGCATGCATGTGATAGAAGAGTGCACTATGCATGTGATAGAAGAGTGCACTATGCATGTGATAGAAGAGTGCACTATGCATGTGATAGAAGAGTGCACTATGCATGTGATAGAAGAGTGCACTATGCATGTGATAGAAGAGTGCACTATGCATGTGATAGAAGAGTGCACTATGCATGTGATAGAAGAGTGCACTATGCATGTGATAGAAGAGTGCACTATGCATGTGATGGAAGAGTGCACTATGCATGTGATAGAAGAGTGCACTATGCATGTGATAGAAGAGTGCACTATGCATGTGATAGAAGAGTGCACTATGCATGTGATAGAAGAGTGCACTATGCATGTGATAGAAGAGTGCACTATGCATGTGATGGAAGAGTGCACTATGCATGTGATAGAAGAGTGCACTATGCATGTGATAGAAGAGTGCACTATGCATGTGATAGAAGAGTGCACTATGCATGTGATGGAAGAGTGCACTATGCATGTGATAGAAGAGTGCACTGTGCATGTGATAGAAGAGTGCATTATGCATGTGATGGAAGAGTGCACTATGCATGTGATAGAAGAGTGCACTATGCATGTGATAGAAGAGTGCACTATGCATGTGATGGAAGAGTGCACTATGCATGTGATAGAAGAGTGCACTATGCATGTGATAGAAGAGTGCACTATGCATGTGATAGAAGAGTGCACTTATGCATGTGATGGAAGAGTGCACTATGCATGTGATAGAAGAGTGCACTATGCATGTGATAGAAGAGTGCACTATGCATGTGATAGAAGAGTGCACTATGCATGTGATAGAAGAGTGCACTGTGCATGCAGAGGGTTGCAATTCCATTGAATTTGGGATAGTTTAACCAAAATATGCTACAAGACGTAGAATTGCCTTATGTGTATCCCACAAAAAAGGTTCACTGTTATAAGGTCATTTTTAAAAATGAATTTAAGCAAAATTCCCAAAATTCCTGGGCTTAACTTCAATTAAATTTCAGACCCTTTGCAACAACTAGTGGTGAGTTTAGAGGGCACTATGGTATTGAAGGTTGAGCTGTAGTCGATGAACAGCATCGTCACGTATGTATTTCTGTTGTCCAGGTGGGTGAGGGCAGTGCAATGGCAATTATGACGTCCATGGATCTGTCAGGGCGGTCATCGAATTGGAGAGGGTCGAGTGTGTTGGGGAGGGAGGAGATGATTTGGTCTTTGACTAGCCTCTCAAAGCATTTCATGGGGTCGATAGTCATTTAGTTCAATTACTTTCATTTTCTTGGGCATTTTTATGAAAATGTCAGAAAACACAGCAACTAGTTGGTCTGCACATGCTCTGAGGGCGCAGCTAGCGATGCTGTCTTGACCGGCAGCCTTACGAGGGTCAACACGTGGAGACCGTAAGCACGTAACCCTTGTTGTCCTCAGGGGCTCTCATCGGCAGCTTAGTCGTTTTGCTTGAAACGTGAGAAAAAGGTGTTTACCTCGTCCGGTAGAGCGGTGTTGGTGTCCACGACGTCCAGCCCTTTGACACATGGGCCTTCATCCAAAGTTTTCACATTCTATGATCAGATTTCGTTGTTGGCAATTGCCTTTCTTTTATGTCAACATGGATTTGATTCGGGTGAATGTATTATTATTATCCTGGCAATCTTTCATAGATAGGTGAGGTCACAGTTAAACCTTTACTTAGTGTTTTGCCAGAGGTTATAATGACCTACATAGAAGTATCTGACCTGACTTTGAACAAAGACACATTTCCCTCCGTACCACAGGACGGCGCAGTAGAGCTTTGATCAACATAACTGTGCTCTTTTCATCCGGCGAGAACCTAAGCGTCACCAAAGATTTGTTTAACTAACCCTCGTTGTTCTAGCTCTGGCGTCACGTGACAAAGCTGCAAAATCAAAACAATTCTCTCTATTTATCTGTATAAACAATGTAACCAGGGGCCTGTTGCACAAAACTAGGATAAGGGATTAAGCCAGGATATCTTGGTGATCCTGGCTCAATTGATCCGTAATCCGGTTGCACTAAAGATGGATAGGGGGCAGGAGGATATGTTATGGTATAAATTACCATGGAGATTTATTCTGTGGAGCTAGCCTGCTCCAGACCAGGCTAAATTCCAGGATCTATTTAATCTCATCCCTAATGTCAGTCAGCAGTCACCACAAATGGAAACCAATAGTTATTTCACTGCTCACTATACATTGTTATCACATATAACTAGACCCACTGTCATTATTTAAACGTTTGTGATCATTAATTTCAATGATTTTGGATAAAAAATATTTTTAGATGTTGCTATCATTAGATAATTTACAGTTTCCCATAGACTATATATAAAATGATAGAATATTAGGGCCACAGAGGGAAAAAAAAGACAAGTCATAATATTGTAACCAGTTGTTTTAAAGGAGGACAGTTGTTAAAATGACAGATGCGGGGCATTTCGTGAAATTGTACTTCAGTATGGTTTCATAAACAAAGACATGCTGATGTGCCAGAATATTAAGTATCACATTGTCATAAGTATCAAAACTGTAAAAACAATATGTAGCTTTTCTGCAGAAAGAACCAGCCTCATAAATTTATGACTTTATCCTTTTTCTTCAGTGTGGCCCTAGTACTCTGTCATATAAACAAATACACATTCCATATGAATATAAAAACACAATGTGTAACATTATGTTCCTTTATTGAATAAGGACAAAACAAAGCAGGTAAACCATCAGCTCCTTTCGAAACTGAAGTCACAGTGACTCTACAAGATGGAAAGCAAAGAATCCAAGCATATTATACAAAATGATACATACACATTCAAAGGTCTGTATATAACACACCCTGCATGTCTGCACACTAAAATAAATGCAGGACAAATCCATACACATCAACTGAACAGACAAATGAATGGATGCAGTAGCCTCCCTGCAGCCTTGTATTAGACACAGTATACCGCACAAACATCATAAGAGGCCAAATTCGTAAAAAAACGAACCCAAAAAAACCCAAATTCCTCTGCCACCGCAGGACATATTTAACCAAAATTGAAAGCACACATACTAACTAAAATAATTCAACACATATTGGTCCCTCAGCAGCCGACCACTGTCGTCATCAGGGAAGATTGCCGGATTGTCCCAGTCCATGGCTGGTGGCACTCTGGGGGCCCTCTCCTTCCTCAGGCAGGCCACATTGTGGAGGACAGCACAAGCCACAGTAATATCACATGCCCTAACAGGGCTGAACCTTAATTTGTGAAGGCAGTGAAAGCGTACCTTCAGGAGGCCAAAGGTAATTTCAACTCTGGCCCTGGTCCTGGCATGGGCATGGTTGTAGGCCTGCTGTGCTTCCTGGGGGTCTGTGAAAGGTGTCAGGAGAAAAGGCTGGCAGCCATACCCCCTGTCTCCCAGCAACACACCAGAGAATTCACCTGTCAACACAAAATCTCATCATTACTACCTCATAAACACAGTGATATTCTTGACACAGCCATGATGGTTATAAATAGGGGTTGTGTGGCTTACCTTGTGATAGGCACTAATAGATTTCAGAGGCCCGAAAGATTCTGGAGTCATGGACTGAGCCAGGCCATTTTGCCACAACATTGCTGATCACACAGTCAGCATTGCAGACCATCTGAAATCATAAGATGAGGAATATTACACCAATCAATGCACATCACTGGCAGATTTTTTTGCTTATTTTCCTAGGTAATTTTGCTCAAGAAAATATTCAAGATGTTTTTTAGATATTTTTTTTTACTGAAAACAAGACAAAAATACTAAGTAAGAAAGACATTTTTGCAGTGCAGTGAGCAACCGACCTTGGGTCCTTTGAAAGGCGCTATATAAATTAAAGTGATTATTATTATAGCTCATCTATTTATTCAATTAAATTTTATTTATATAGCACTTTTCACAATTGTTTCATTCTGTCAAAGCAGCTTTACATTAATGAAAGCAGGAGAAACACAAAAAAAACGGTGGACAACATAAGAAGCAGAGTACAACGGCTAAGATTAAACCGTACTGAGCGTAGTAACGTTAAATAATAATGTAAGGCTTTAATAATAATTTATCATAGCTTTATACAGTGTGATGGACTTACTTTACACAATTTCACTCATATCTGCAGTGCATTTCAATTAAAAATTTAACCGTTTCATAATTACAGTACAACTGCGTTTTTGGAGATGTGAATGAAATATTTGAATTGTAATTGTGATGTTTCAGCGGAGCGGTGAGTGTGTAATTGTGCACTACATACGCATTCAGGCGGTCTGCAATACTTTGCCACGCTTTTTCTCTTTGCTTTATCACTGTGGCGGTGTTGCCTTTCTTCTTAATTATATATTTTACCTCCTCGTATGCCTCCATGAGGATTTGTGCTTCCGACGGGAAAAGTACGCGGCTCTAGTTGCCATGGTAAATCAGTTAATCTGTGATCTGTGGCGGGGTCTATTTGAGTGAGCCGTGAGCGCGCACCTATCCAGGATTGGTTTCACCCGGCTTAATGAATCCGTGTCTGCTCATCCTGGCTTGGTCTTTGTGCAACCAATTAAGCCTGGACGCACATGTTTTGGCTTCATTGAGCTCAGCTTAGTCATTTATCCCGGATGTCTTAATTCTACTTTTGTGCAACAGGCCCCAGCTCCTGAATTCATTTACTAATTGATTTAATTTCACGTGACGTAAGTTAAATAATCAATAGGTCCATCTCTCTTCCAATAACATTGGCGAAAGAAGAACTGCACACGTGTTAATGAATAAACGAACAAGTGAGCTTGCTAGCTAATTCATTGACAGATGTTCTGATAATGCCAATAACCAACAAAAGAAAAGCAAAATCAGGGGAGAGATGCTCTGATGTTCTGCTCTTTGACTTTACATCTAATGCAGCAACTGCCATAATATTACTGGAGCAATAGTAGTATAGCAATCATATCAGTAGTATAGCAGTGTAATAACTGCTGTTATGCAGGTGCCCTTTCTGTTCACGTTTACATTTAAGTCATTTAGCAGACGCTCTTATCCAGAGCGACTTACAAATTGGTGCATTCACCTTATGTTCATTAGTTTTCCTGTAATGTGGAAACTCTGTGTTTGTGGCTACTAGCTATATGTCATTATACTGTTGTGACTGTGTTGTGTTGTTGCTGTGTCAGGTGCAGGGGACCAATGACAGCAGTGTCTGCTGTAGCTCAGGGTTACTTCCTGGATGACTACCTGAAGCAGTTTGTATTTAAGGAGTTTAGGAGAGCCCCTCTCATCAACAGGTCGCTAAGATAGAAACATAACATGTGCACACACACACACTCAATAGATTTGTAGAGTTAGAATGACCTTCCTCTATGTATTTGTTTGTGTTTCTACTGTATCTCTGGTGCAGGGGTTACTGTGGGGTTACTATGTATGCTGGAGAGCTGTAGACCACTGTGTCAAACAGTTTCTGTGGCTGACAGAAAGCTGCCCCAGGAGACAGGTAAGCTTAGCCTGATCCAAGGTCTGTTTGTGCTGTTTTGCCAAATCCTATGGTCATTGTCATGCCTAATATAACACAAACTCTGTTTCCAGGTGTTGTAGAGTTGAGATCCTGGAACCAGTTGATGAATTTGAGGTGAGTTACTCTAATCTAATCGGTCCTGACTAGCCTGTCCAACGACCGTGCTGATGTACTTCAGTCTCAACTCATCAGAGAGAAGCACAGCATTGGAAACTGGCATTTAAAAAAAAGAAGGTATTTGGACCATATTTTCCATGTCTCTTTTTGTGTAGAAATGCTCTCCCCACTGCCTCCAAAGGCTCCCTGACCAGCCATGCTCTGCTGTGGGTACACACCATGCTGTGGTTACAATGTACAGTACCTAGCTATGTAATGCCCATGTTTTTGTCTTGTACAGCATTTATTTTCTCCACTGCTGTTTAACATACTTTATCTTCCCCCTGAGGTGTGAAATGTATCTATTTAATACATATATTTTAGTGCCGCCTACTGTTAACTACAGTAATTTATTCTTCCATTCTGTCTTTTCATTTCATTCAACACTAATGCCAGTATCATCACAGAGAATGTGGGATGTCTGACATGTCCTCCCCTGTGACGACCCCCATAGTGTCCCCTCCCCCAAGGTCAGCGCTGAGCCCTCTTTCCCTGGTGGTGAAGCCCATGCATGGGGAGCTGTTTGTGGAGGGTCTGAGGATGGCCTCTACCCTTACTGGGTCCTGGGCTGGTGCTGCTCAGTGGGGGTTCGGGTAGAGGGCCTATAGCTCGGATCCTCATCAGAGCCAATGGTGGTTGATGATGTGTTTGTGTGGAGTCATCTATGGACTGGGGTCAGAGGGCTGAATGGATCTGACTGGGGTCAGAGGGCTGAATGGATCTGACTGGGGTCAGAGGGCTGAATGGATCTGACTGGGGTCAGAGGGCTGAATGGATCTGACTGGGGTCAGAGGGCTGACTGGATCTGACTGGGGTCAGAGGGCTGAATGGATCTGACTGGGGTCAGAGGGCTGAATGGATCTGACTGGGGTCAGAGGGCTGAATGGATCTGACTGGGGTCAGAGGGCTGAATGGATCTGACTGGGGTCAGAGGGCTGACTGGATCTGACTGGGGTCAGAGGGCTGAATGGATCTGACTGGGGTCAGAGGGCTGAATGGATCTGACTGGGGTCAGAGAGCTGAATGGATCTGACTGGGGTCAGAGGGCTGAATGGATCTGACTGGGGTCAGAGAGCTGAATGGATCTGACTGGGGTCAGAGGGCTGAATGGATCTGACTGGGATCAGAGAGCTGAATGGATCTGACTGGGGTCAGAGGGCTGAATGGATCTGACTGGGGTCAGAGGGCTGACTGGATCTGACTGGGGTCAGAGGGCTGAATGGATCTGACTGGGGTCAGAGGGCTGAATGGATCTGACTGGGGTCAGAGGGCTGAATGGATCTGACTGGGATCAGAGGGCTGAATGGATCTGACTGGGGTCAGAGGGCTGACTGGATCTGACTGGGGTCAGAGGGCTGAATGGATCTGACTGGGGTCAGAGGGCTGAATGGATCTGACTGGGGTCAGAGGGCTGAATGGATCTGACTGGGGTCAGAGGGCTGAATGGATCTGACTGGGGTCAGAGAGCTGAATGGATCTGACTGGGGTCAGAGGGCTGAATGGATCTGACTGGGATCAGAGAGCTGAATGGATCTGACTGGGGTCAGAGGGCTGAATGGATCTGACTGGGGTCAGAGGGCTGACTGGATCTGACTGGGGTCAGAGGGCTGAATGGATCTGACTGGGGTCAGAGGGCTGAATGGATCTGACTGGGGTCAGAGAGCTGAATGGATCTGACTGGGGTCAGAGGGCTGAATGGATCTGACTGGGGTCAGAGGGCTGAATGGATCTGACTGGGGTCAGAGGGCTGAATGGATCTGACTGGGGTCAGAGGGCTGAATGGATCTGACTGGGGTCAGAGGGCTGAATGGATCTGACTGGGGTCAGAGGGCTGAATGGATCTGACTGGGGTCAGAGGGCTGAATGGATCTGACTGGGGTCAGAGGGCTGAATGGATCTGACTGGGGTCAGAGGGCTGAATGGATCTGACTGGGGTCAGAGGGCTGACTGGATCTGACTGGGGTCAGAGGGCTGAATGGATCTGACTGGGGTCAGAGGGCTGAATGGATCTGACTGGGGTCAGAGGGCTGAATGGATCTGACTGGGGTCAGAGGGCTGAATGGATCTGACTGGGGTCAGAGGGCTGACTGGATCTGACTGGGGTCAGAGGGCTGAATGGATCTGACTGGGGTCAGAGGGCTGAATGGATCTGACTGGGGTCAGAGAGCTGAATGGATCTGACTGGGGTCAGAGGGCTGAATGGATCTGACTGGGGTCAGAGAGCTGAATGGATCTGACTGGGGTCAGAGGGCTGAATGGATCTGACTGGGATCAGAGAGCTGAATGGATCTGACTGGGGTCAGAGGGCTGAATGGATCTGACTGGGGTCAGAGGGCTGACTGGATCTGACTGGGGTCAGAGGGCTGAATGGATCTGACTGGGGTCAGAGGGCTGAATGGATCTGACTGGGGTCAGAGAGCTGAATGGATCTGACTGGGGTCAGAGGGCTGAATGGATCTGACTGGGGTCAGAGGGCTGAATGGATCTGACTGGGGTCAGAGGGCTGAATGGATCTGACTGGGGTCAGAGGGCTGAATGGATCTGACTGGGGTCAGAGGGCTGAATGGATCTGACTGGGGTCAGAGGGCTGAATGGATCTGACTGGGGTCAGAGGGCTGAATGGATCTGACTGGGGTCAGAGGGCTGAATGGATCTGACTGGGGTCAGAGGGCTGAATGGATCTGACTGGGGTCAGAGGGCTGAATGGATCTGACTGGGGTCAGAGGGCTGAATGGATCTGACTGGGGTCAGAGGGCTGAATGGATCTGACTGGGGTCAGAGGGCTGAATGGATCTGACTGGGGTCAGAGGGCTGACTGGATCTGACTGGGGTCATAGGGCTGAATGGATCTGCCTGGGGTCAGAGGGCTGAATGGATCTGACTGGGGTCAGAGGGCTGAATGGATCTGACTGGGGTCAGAGGGCTGACTGGATCTGACTGGAGTGCTATTAGAGGTCAGAGTTTTACATCACTTCGATAAACTGTTGGCTCTAGGTATAGGCTAAACGGCTCAGAGTTGTTCCTGATCAGGTTCTGTTCTCCCAGGTGTCCAACTGTATCACACTGTACCATCTGTCCCTCGGTGGGGAGCTGTGGCGTTTGGTGGCCGCTCCTCTCTACTCCACCTAATCAGAACCCTTTTCAGAGGGCGCTATGACCCTTGTGACCTGCCTGACCCAGTTGTACCTGACAACCAGGCCTCATTGAGGCTCCCCTTGAAGGAGATGAGCTGCGCTGGCAACCTGCCTCAACCAAGACGGAGGCAGGAAGATGAGTACCCTTACAGGCGGATCTAAAGTCAGTTTGTCAGCAGCAGGGATTACTGATAGGACTTTGTTTTAGAGTCTTCTCCTGTCTCCCTCGCAGGTCAGAACTTCCTGTTTGTGTTTGAAGGGCAGAACGAGGCTGAGGATGCACTGTATCTTGATGACCAGCGTTGGACCGAGGTCTGTTTGTTTACTCTGCTGTTCATTATAGTACCTTCCTGCATTACCTCGCTGTGGGAAACATAGCCTGCCTACCACAGGATGTTGGTGGCACCTTCATTGGGGAGGATAGGTTTGTGGTAACGGCAGGAGCGGAATAGGTGGACTGGTATCAAATAAATCACAAACATGGTTTGATGCCATTCCATCTGCTCCGTTCCAGCCACTATTCAAATCAAATGTTATTGGTCACATCACATGGTTAGCAGATGTTAACGCAAGTGTAGCGAAATGCTTGTGTGTCTAGGTCCGACGGTGCAGTAATATCTAACATATAATCTAACAATTCCACATCAACTACCTTATACACACAAATCTAAGTAAAGGGATGGAATAATAATATGTACATATAAATATATGGATGAGCAATGACAGAGCGGCATAGGTAAGATGCAGTAGATGGTATAAAATACAGTATATACATATGGGATGAGTAATGCAAGATATGTAAACATCATTATTAAAGTGACTAGTGATTCATTTGTTAGAGTGACCAATGATTTCATGTCTGTATGTAGGCAGCAGCCTCTCTGTGTTAGTGATGAGCCGTCCTCCCCTCAGCAGCCTCTCTGTGTTAGTGATGAGCCGTCCTCCCCTCAGCAGCCTCTCTGTGTTAGTGATGAGCCGTCCTCCCCTCAGCAGCCTCTCTGTGTTAGTGATGAGCCGTCCTCCCCTCAGCAGCCTCTCTGTGTTAGTAATGAGCCGTCCTCCCCTCAGCAGCCTCTCTGTGTTAGTGATGAGCCGTCCTCCCCTCAGCAGCCTCTCTGTGTTAGTGATGAGCCGTCCTCCCCTCAGCAGCCTCCACTGCTGCTTACATCAAAGAAATTCAATATCACTGAACTTTGACTGTGTGTTTTATATGAGGGCACCGTTGCCTGAGCCCCGCTTCTCTAATTCAGCCTGTCCATCTAAAGGAGGGGTGGTGATCTGTGGAGGTCTGGGTCGAGGAAGTGTTCCACTGAGGGATACAGTCCTACTGGGGCCCACCACCACCACAGGCTTCTGCTGAGAGAGACTGCAGCTCCAATCCCCTCCAGTGCCCAGGTGTGGAGCTGCAACAGCTCAGACAGGAAAACACTTTTTATTTTATTTAACTAGGTAAGTCAGTTAAGAACAAATTCTTATTTACAATGACGACCTACCCCGGCCAAACCCGGGCGACGCTGAGCCAATTGTACGCCGCCCTATAGGACTCCCAATCACGGCCGGATGTGATTCAGACTGGATTCAAACCAGGGAGTGTAGTGACGCCTCTTGCACCGAGATGCAGGGCCTTAGACCGCTGCATCACTCGGGAGATAATTGATTTCAAAGCATCGTGTCACTTTGTGTTTTGCATATTGTTTTAACATGGAGTGAGTTAATGGACAGATAAGTTGTTTCAGACTCCGTAGTCCTCCTCTAAATAATCCCAGGATATTGTTCTGCTAAATCAAAGGGTTGCTTTAACTCTGGCACCATCCTCAATTCGTTGTCGATATTCCCACTGTGCCCATGTGATTTGTAATTGGCTTGAGTTTGTGGGAGGAGTGAGGGTGTTCTAGGGGTTGCTGTTACAGACTTGACCACAGGGGGCAGTGTGGAGCTCATCCTGGACACTGAGTAGGCTTTGACCCAGTTATATTACATCCCTGTATGTAGTGCACACACGGTCACAGATAACACACACAACATGGATTCACTGTACACACTGTCATGGGCTTCACAAAATAGATTCACCGAGATCCTCCCCTAGTCTGCCGTACTCCTGTTATATGATTCCAACAGAAAAGATTGCTCCCTCTAGCTTTCACCAAAATGAGTCAGTGTCTGAGTTACACATACAGAAGTACATCTTCCTTTGGGTTGCAGCAGTTCAGGACCATGTCTTTCTGACAAAATAATGCTACCTTCCAGCCCGACACACTCACTCACACAGACACACAAAGAAGTCCCAACATATCAAATCTGCTTACCAGACATTTTTATTTCATGTGAGACCTCTGTTAAGTCACAAAGGACTCATGGTAAAAGGATAGGACTCACAGTAAAAGGATAGGATTCACAGTAAAAGGATAGGACTCACAGTAAAAAGATAGGACTCACAGTAAAAAGATAGGACTCACTGTAATAGGATAGGACTCACTGTAATAGGATAGGACTCACAGTAAAAGGATAGGACTCACAGTAATAGGATAGGACTCACAGTAATAGGATAGGACTCACAGTAAAAGGATAGGAATCACAGTATTAGGATAGGACTCACAGTAAAGGGATAGGACTCACAGTAAAAGGATAGGACTCACAGTATTAGGATAGGACTCACAGTATTAGAATAGGACTCACAGTAAAAGGATAGGACTCACAGTAAAATTATACGGCTCACAGTAATAGGATAGGGCTCACATTAAAAGGATAGGACTCACAGTAAAAGGATAGGACTCACAGTATTAGGATAGGACTCACAGTATTAGGATAGGACTCACAGTAATAGGATAGGACTCACAGAAATAGGATAGGACTCACAGTAATAGGATAGGACTCACAGTAATAGGATAGGACTCACAGTAAAAGGATAGGACTCACAGTAAAAGGATAGGACTCACAGTAAAAGGATAGGACTCACAGTATTAGGATAGGACAAACAGTAATAGGATAGGACTCACAGTAAAAGGATAGGACTCACAGTAAAAGGATAGGAATCACAGTATTAGGATAGGACTCACAGTAATAGGATAGGACTCACAGTAAAAGGATAGGACTCACAGTATTAGGATAGGACTCACAGTAAAAGGATAGGACTCACAGTATTAGGATAGGACACAGTAATAGGATAGGACACACAGTAAAAGGATAGGACTCACAGTAATAGGATAGGACTCACAGTAATAGGATAGGACTCACCGTATTAGGATAGGACTCACAGTAAAAGGATAGGACTCACAGTAAAAGGATAGCAATCACAGTATTAGGATAGGACTCACAGTAATAGGATAGGACTCACAGTAAAAGGATAGGACTCACAGTAAAAGGATAGGACTCACAGTAAAAGGATAGGACTCACAGTATTAGGATAGGACAAACAGTAATAGGATAGGACTCACAGTAAAAGGATAGGACTCACAGTAAAAGGATAGGAATCACAGTATTAGGATAGGACTCACAGTAATAGGATAGGACTCACAGTAAAAGGATAGGACTCACAGTATTAGGATAGGACTCACAGTAAAAGGATAGGACTCACAGTATTAGGATAGGACACAGTAATAGGATAGGACACACAGTAAAAGGATAGGACTCACAGTAATAGGATAGGACTCACAGTAATAGGATAGGACTCACCGTATTAGGATAGGACTCACAGTAAAAGGATAGGACTCACAGTATTAGGATAGGACACAGTAATAGGATAGGACACACAGTAATAGGATAGGACACACAGTAAAAGGATAGGACTCACAGTAATAGGATAGGACACACAGTAAAAGGATAGGACTCACAGTATTAGGATAGGACTCACAGTATTAGGATAGGACACACAGTAATAGGATAGGACACACAGTAATAGGGTCAAATCAAATTGTATTGGTCACATACACGTGTTTAGCAGATTCTTCCCCAGTCGTCATTGTTTTTGTTTCATATCTGTGTGTTGTTAATGTTTCGGTTCATGTTCCGTGTATTTGATTAAAACACTGACTCTCAGGGTCAGCGACTCTCAGCGTTACAGAATGATGACTCAACAGAGGGAAGCATCAGGGAGTGTTTTTTTGTTGTTTTTGTGTTGGAGGCTATGTTGGTTCCGGGTGTTGGAGCTGGAGCTACCTGGGAGGTCTCAGCCATTTGTAAACTGGATGAACAGGTCCCCATGCCTCAGCCTAGGCTCTTACTCCTCAGCCGGTTCGTCAGGTTTCTGCATCTCAGCGGAGGCGACCGAACCGCTCCGGATCCCCGGGATCGTCCCTGTGGTTGGCGTCCTGCGGCTGGAGCCGACTGCGCCGGGTAGGGGATACTGTCACGTAGGATCTCTCCGGCGCTCTAGGTCATCATGCTCCCACGCCTTAGCAGAGGTGACCGGTCCGCTCCTGATCCCTGGGATCCTCATCTTGTCGGTGTCTTGCGGCTGGAGCCACGCGTTGGGTAGGGGGTACTGTCACCTGTGCTCCTTCTCCGACCTGTAGGCCACCAGGCTGCTCGTTTATGGTGCACACCTGTCACCAGCACTACGTGGATTTGCGCATAATGACACTCACCTGGACTCCATCACCTCCTTGATTACCTGCCTTATATATGTCACCCCCTTTGGTTTCTTCCCCAGTCGTCATTGTCCCTGTCATGTCGGTGCACTGTTTGTGTTTCTTGTTTTGTTTATTTATTAAATGTATTTACTCCCTGAACTTGCTTCCTGACTCTCAGCGTACATCTTTCCAAGTAATATCTAACAGTTTCACAACATATACACACAAATCTAAGGAGTGGAATTAAGAATATATTAATATTTGGAAGAGCAATGTCAGAGCGGCATAGACTAAGATACAGTATATTTATTTTATTTCACCTTTATTTAACCAGGTAGGCAAGTTGAGAACAAGTTCTCATTTACAACTGCGACCAGGCCAAGATAAAACAAAGCAGTTCGACACAAACTACGATACAGAGTTACACATGGAGTAAAACAAACATACAGTCAATAATACAGTATAAAGAAGTCTATAGACGATGTGAGCAAATGAGGTGAGATAAGGGAGGTAAAGGCAAAAAAGGCCATGGTGGCAAAGTAAATACAATATAGCAAGTAAAACACTGGAATGGTTGATTTGCAGTGGAAGAATGTGCAAAGTAGAGATAGAAATAATGGGGTGCAAAGGAGCAAAATAAATACAGTCGGGGAAGAGGTAATTGTTTGGGCTAAATTACAGATGGACTATGTACAGGTGCAGTAGTCTGTGAGCTGCTCTGACAGCTGGTGCTTAAAGCTAGTGAGGGAGATAAGTTTTTCCAGTTTCAGAGATCTTTGTACTTCGTTCCAGTCATAGGCAGCAGAGGACTGGAAGGAGAGGCGGCCAAAGGAAGAATTGGTTTGGGCTATTTTGTAAATGACATCGCCGAAGTCGAGGATCGGTAGGATGGTCAGTTTTACGAGGGTATGTTTGGCAGCATGAGTGAAGGATGCTTTGTTGCGAAATAGGAAGCCAATTCTAGATTTAACTTTGGATTGGAGATGTTTGATGTGAGTCTGGAAGGAGAGTTTACAGTCTAACCAGACACCGAGGTATTTGTAGTTGTCCACATATTCTAAATCAGAACCGTCCAGAGTAGTGATGCTGGATGGGCGGACAGGTGCAGGCAGCGATCGGTTGAAGAGCATGCACTTATTTAAGAGCAGTTGGAGGCCACGGAAGGAGTGTTGTATGGCATTGAAACTCGCCTGGAGGGTTGTTAACACAGTGTCCAGAGAAGGGCCAGAAGTATACAGAATGGTATCGTTGTCGTCTGCGTAAAGGTGGATCAGAGACTCACCAGCAGCAAGAGCGACATCATTGATGTATACAGAGAAGAGAGTCGGCCCAAGAATTGAACCCTGTGGCACCCCCATAGAGAGTGCCAGAGGCCCGGACAACAGGCCCTCCGATTTGACACACTGAACTCTATCAGAGAAGTAGTTGGTGAACCAGGCAAGGCAATCATTTGAGAAACCAAGGCTATCGAGTCTGCCGATGAGGATGTGGTGATTGACAGAGTCGAAAGCCTTGGCCAGGTCAATGAATATGGCTGCACAGTATTGTTTCTTATTGATGGCGGTTATGATATCGTTTATGACCTTGTGCGTGGCTGAGGTGCACCCATGACCAGCTCTGAAACCAGATTGCATAGCGGAGAAGGTTCGGTGGGATTCGAAATGGTTGGTAATCTGTTTGTTAATATATAATATAATAAATAATATATGCCATTTAGCAGACGCTTTTATCCAAAGCGACTTACAGTCATGTGTGCATACATTCTACGTATGGGTGGTCCCGGGAATCGAACCCACTACCCTGGCGTTACAAGCGCCATGCTCTACTAACTGAGCTACACTTGGCTTTCGAAGACCTTAGAAAGGCAGGGTAGGATAGATATAGGTCTGTAGCAGTTTGGGTCAAGAGTGTCCCCCCTTTGAAGAGGGGGATAACCGCAGCTGCTTTCCAATCTTTGGGAATCTCAGATGACACAAAAGAGAGGTTGAACAGGCTAGTAATAGGGGTTGCAACAATTTCGGCAGATAATTTTAGAAAGAAAGGGTCCAGATTGTCTATCCCGGCTGATTTGTAGGGGTCCAGATTTTGCAGCACTTTCAGAAAATCAACTGACTGGATTTGGCAGAAGGAGAAATGGGGAAGGCTTGGGCGAGTTGCTGTGAGGGATGAAATGCTGTTGACCGGGGTAGGGATAGCCAGGTGGAAAGCATGGCCAGCCGTAGAAAAATGCTTATTGAAATTCTCAATTATAGTGAATTTATCGGTGGTGACAGAGTTTCCTATCCTCAGTGCAGTGAGCAGCTGGGAGGAGGTGTTCTTATTCTCCATGGACTTTACAGTGTCCCAGAACGTTTTTGAGTTTGTGTTGCAAGAAGCAAATTTCTGCTTAAAAAAGCTAGCCTTGGCTTTTCTAACTGCCTGTGTATATTGGTTTCCAGCTTCCCTTAAAAGTTGCATATCATGGGGGCTGTTCAATGCTAATGCAGAACGCCATAGGATGTTTTTGTGTTGGTTAAGGGCAGTCAGATATGGAGAGAACCAAGGGCTATATCTGTTCCTGGTTCTAAATTTTAATGGGGCATTCTTATTTAAGATGGTGAGGAAGGCATTTTTTTTAAAATACTGCTGACGGGATGAGGTCAAATATCCTTTTAGGATACCCGGGCCAGGTCGATTAGAAAGGCCTGCTCGCTGAAGTGTTTCAGGGAGCGTTTGACAGTGATGAGTGGAGGTCGTTTGACTGCTGACCCATTACGTATGCAGGCAATGAGGCAGTGATCGCTGAGATCTTGGTTGAAAACAGCAGAGGTGTATTTAGAGGGCAAGTTGTTCAGGATGATATCTATGAGTTTGCCCGTGTTTTCGGCTTTGGGGTGGTACCTGGTAGGTTCATTGATAATTTGTGTGAGATTGAGGGAATCAAGCTTAGATTGTAGGATGGCTGGAGTGTTAAGCATGTTCCAGTTTAGGTCGCCTAGCAGCACGAGCTCTGAAGATAGATGGGGGGCAATCAGTTCACATATGGTGTCCAGAGCACAGCTGGGGGCAGAGGGTGGTCTATAGCAGGAGGCAACGGTGAGAGACTTGTTTTTAGAGAGGTGGATTTTTAAAAGTAGAAGTTCAAATTGTTTGGGTACAGACCTGGATAGTAGGACAGCACTCTGCAGGCTATCTCTGCAGTAGATTACAACACCGCCCCCTTTGGCCGTTCTATCTTGTCTGAAAATGTTGTGGTTAGGGATGGAGATTTCAGAGTTTTTGGTGGTCTTCCTAAGCCAGGATTCAGACACGGCTAGGACATTCGGGTTGGCAGAATGTGCTAAAGCAGTGAATAAAACAAACTTAGGGAGGAGGCTTCTAATGTTAACATGCATGAAACCAAGGCTATTACGGTTACAGAAGTCATCAAAAGAGAGCGCCTGGGGAATAGGAGTGGAGCTAGGCACTGCAGGGCCTGGATTCACCTTTACATCACCAGAGGAACAGAGGAGGAGTAGGATAAGGGTACGGCTAAAAGCTATGAGAATTGGTCTTCTAGGACATCCGGAACAGAGAGTAAAAGGAGGTTTCTGGGGGCGATAAAATAGCTTGATGGTATAATGTACAGACAAAGGTATGGTAGGATGTTAATACAGTGGAGGTAAACCTAGGCATTGAGTGATGATGAGAGAGATATTGTCTCTAGAAACATCATTGAAACCAGGTGATGTCATCGCATGGGTGGTGGAACTTAAAGGTTCGATAAGGTATAATGAGCAGGGCTAGAGGCTCTACAGTGAAATAAGCCAATAAACACTAACCAGAACAGCAATGGACAAGGCATATTGACATTAAGGAGAGGCATGCTTAGTCGAGTGATCATAAGGGTCCAGTGAATAGTGAGGTTGGTTGGGGTCACAGCGATTCAGACAGCTAGCTGGGCCATCGGTAGCAAGCTAGCATAGGATGGAGGTCTGTTTTTAGCCACCTCATGCATTTCCATCAATAGATTAGCGGGGTTCCGTGTGGTAGAGGGGACCAATCCAATTGGCAAAATAGATGTAGTTATAGTGACCCAAGAAAATTGTCCGATAGACCTATTCAGATAGCAGCCGATAAGACAGCTAACGATTAGCGGGCCGCAGATGGGCGTTCAGGTAACGTCGCGACGGAGGGGCCAGTTGGATAACTCCCTCGGGTCGGTAGTCCAGTCGTGAAGGCCCGGTGGGGCTCCGCATCAGCAGTAAAACGGGTCCAAATAGGTGATTGGAGCCAGGAGTGGCTGATGGAACTCTTCAGCTGGCTATACATATGACATGAATAATGCAAAATAGGTAAACACATTAATGTGACTAGTGTTCCATTTATTAAAGTGGCCAGTGATTTCAAGTCTATGTATATAGGCAGCAGTCTAATGGGCTAGTGATGATACAGTCCGACAGGATGCTCTCAATTGTGCATCTGTAAAAGTTTGTGAAGGTTTTAGGTGCCAAATTTCTTCAGCCTCCTGAGGTTGAAGACGCACCATTGCGCCTTCACCACACTGTCTGTGTGGGTTAACCATTTCAGTCAGTGATGTGTACACCGAGGAACTTAAAGCTTTCCACCTTCTCTACTGCGGTCCCGTTGATGTAGAAGGGGGTGTGCCTCCTCTGCTGTTTCCTGAAGTCCACGATCATCTCCTTTGTTTTATTGACTTTGAGTGAGAGGTTATTTTCCCAGACCTCTCACCTCCTCTCTGTAGGCTGTCTCGTCATTGTTGGTAATCAAGCCTACTACTGTTGTGTCGTCTGCAAACTTGATGATTGAGTTGGAGGCGTGCGTGGCCACGCAGTCATGGGTGAATAGGGAGTACAGGAGGGGTCTGAGCACGGACCATTGTGGGGCCCCAGTGTTTAGGATCAGCGAAGTGAAGGTGTTGTTTCCTACCCTCACCACCTGGGGACGGCCCGTAAGGACGTCCAGGACCCAGTTGCACAGGGCAGGGTTCAGAAACAGGGCCTCAAGCTTAATGATGAACTTGGAGGGTACTATGTTGTTGAATGCTATAGTCAATGAACAGCATTGTTACGTCGGTATTCATTCCTCTTGTCCAGATGGGATAGGGCAGTGTGCATTGCAATCACAATTGTATCTTCTGTGGATCTATTGAGGTGGTAAGCAAATTGAAGTGGATCTAGGGTGTCAGGTAAGGTAAGAGGGGATATGATCCTTGACGAGTCTCTCAAAGCACTTCATGATGACAGAAGTGAGTGCTACGGGCGATAGTCATTTAGTCAGTTACCTTTGCTTTCTTGGGTACAGGAGCAATTGTGGCCCTCTTGAAGCATGTGGGGACAACACACTGGGATAGGGAGAGATTGAATATAACCGTAAACACCTAGTGATGCCGTCTGGGCCGGCAGCCTTGCAAGGGTTAACACGCGTAAATATCTTACTCTTGTCGGCCACGGAGAAGGAGAGCCCATAGTCCTTGGTAGCGGGCCACGTCAGTGGCATTGGATTATCCTCAAAGCGGGTGAAGAAGGTGTTTAGCTTGTCCGGAAGCAAGACAACGGTGTCCACGACATGGCTGGTTTTCCTTGTGTAGTCCGTGATTGTCTGTAGACCCTGCCATACACACAACAGTTCAAAAGTTTTGGGTCACTTAGAAATGTCCTTGTGTTTTTGAAAGAAAAGCACATTTTTTGTCCTTTTAAAATAACATAAAGTTGATCAGAAATACAGTGTAGACAATGTTGTATTGTAGCTGGAAACGGCAGATTCTTCATGGAATATCTACATAGGCGTACAGTGGCCCATTATCAGCAACCCTCACTCCTGTGTTCCAATGGCATGTTGTGTTACCTAATCCAAGCTTATCATTTATAAAGGCTAATTGATCATTAGAAAACCCTTTTTCAATTATGTTAGCACGGCTGAAAACTGTTGTTCTGATTAACCTCCAAACGAGCTTCAATGCCATACAACACTCCTAACGTGGCCTCCAACTGCTCTTAAAGTGTTTTGTTTGAGAAACAGATGCCTCACAAGTCCTCAACTGGCAGCTTCATTAAATAGTACCCGCAAAACACCCATCTCAACGTCAACAGTGAAGAGGCGACTCCGGGATGCTGGCCTTCCAGGCAGAGTTGCAAAGAAAAAGCCATATCTCAGACTGGCCAATAAAAAGCTAAGATTAAAATGGGCAAAAGAACACAGACACTGGACAGAGGAACTCTGCCTAGAAGGCCAGCATCCCTTCCACTCCTCTTTCTATTCTGGCTAGAGCCACCATCCCAGAGGCGACTCTGGGATGCTGCCCTTCTAGGCAGAGTTGCAAAGAAAAAGTCATATCAGACTGGCCAATAAAAAGAAAATATTAAGATGGGCAAAAGAACACAGACACAGGACAGAGGAAGATTGGAAAAAAGTGTTATGGACAGACGAATCTAAGTTTGAGGTGTTTTAACCCTGTGGTATTTCCCCCTGTTGTATTAACCCTGTGGTATTCCCCCTGTGGTATTTCCCCCTGTTGTATTAACCCTGTGGTATTCCCCCTGTTGTATTAACCCTGTGGTATTCCCCCTGTTGTATTCCCCCTGTTGTATTCCCCCTGTTGTATTAACCCTGTGGTATTCCCCCTGTGGTATTCCCCCCTGTGGTATTCCCCCTGTGGTATTTCCCCCTGTTGTATTAACCCTGTGGTATTCCCCCTGTTGTATTAACCCTGTGGTATTCCCCCTGTTGTATCAACCCTGTGGTATTCCCCCTGTTGTATTCCCCCTGTGGTATTCCCCCTGTTGTATTAACCCTGTGGTATTCCCCCTGTTGTATTCCCCCTGTTGTATTCCCCCCTGTTGTATTAACCCTGTGGTATTCCCCCTGTTGTATTAACCCTGTGGTATTCCCCCTGTGTATTCCCCCTTGTGGTATTCCCCCTGTTGTATTCCCCTGTTGTATTCCCCTGTGGTATTCCCCTGTGGTATTCCCCTGTTGTATTCCCCTGTGGTATTTTGGTATTCCCCTGTTGTATTCCCCCTTGGTATTCCCCCTGTTGTATTCCCCCTGTGGTATTTCCCCTGTGGTATTCCCCCTGTGGTATTCCCCCTGTTGTATTCCCCCTGTTGTATTCCCCCTGTTGTATTAACCCTGTGGTATTCCCCCTGTGGTATTCCCCCTGTGGTATTCCCCCTGTGGTATTTCCCCCTGTTGTATTAACCCTGTGGTATTCCCCCTGTGGTATTCCCCCCTGTGGTATTCCCCCTGTGGTATTTCCCCCTGTTGTATTAACCCTGTGGTATGCCCCCTGTTGTATTAACCCTGTGGTATTCCCCCTGTTGTATTCCCCCTGTTGTATCAACCCTGTGGTATTCCCCCTGTTGTATTCCCCCTGTGGTATTCCCCCTGTTGTATTAACCCTGTGGTATTCCCCCTGTTGTATTCCCCCTGTTGTATTAACCCTGTGGTATTCCCCCTGTTGTATTAACCCTGTGGTATTTCCCCTGTTGTATTCCCCCTTGTGGTATTCCCCCTGTTGTATTCCCCCTGTGGTATTCCCCCTGTGGTATTCCCCCTGTTGTATTCCCCCTGTGGTATTTCCCCCTGTGGTATTCCCCCTGTTGTATTCCCCCTGTGGTATTCCCCCTGTTGTATTCCCCCTGTGGTATTTCCCCCTGTGGTATTCCCCCTGTGGTATTCCCCCTGTGGTATTCCCCCTGTTGTATTTCCCCCTGTTGTATTCCCCCTGTTGTATTCCCCCTGTGGTATTTCCCCCTGTTGTATTCCCCCTGTTGTATTCCCCCTGTGGTATTTCCCCCTGTGGTATTCCCCCTGTGGTATTTCCCCCTGTTGTATTCCCCCTGTTGTATTCCCCCTGTGGTATTTCCCCCTGTTGTATTCCCCCTGTTGTATTCCCCCTGTGGTATTCCCCCCTGTGGTATTCCCCCCTGTTGTATTCCCCCTGTAATATTTCCCCCTGTGGTATTCCCCCTGTGGTATTCCCCCCTGTTGTATTCCCCCTGTGGTATTTCCCCCTGTGGTATTCCCCCTGTTGTATTCCCCCTGTGGTATTTCCCCCTGTTGTATTCCCCCTGTTGTATTCCCCCTGTGGTATTCCCCCTGTGGTATTTCCCCCTGTTGTATTCCCCCTGTGGTATTCCCCCTGTGGTATTTATCCAGAACGCCGCAGCCCGTCTGGTGTTCAACCTTCCCAAGTTCTCTCACGTCACCCCGCTCCTCCGCTCTCTCCACTGGCTTCCAGTTGAAGCTCGCATCCGCTACAAGACCATGGTGCTTGCCTACGGAGCTGTGAGGGGAACGGCACCTCAGTACCTCCAGGCTCTGATCAGGCCCTACACCCAAACAAGGGCACTGCTTTCATCCACCTCTGGCCTGCTCGCCTCCCTACCACTGAGAAAGTACAGTTCCCGCTCAGCCCAGTCAAAACTGTTCGCTGCTCTGGCCCCCCAATGGTGGAACAAACTCCCTCACGACGCCAGGACAGCGGAGTCAATCACCACCTTCCGGAGACACCTGAAACCCCACCTCTTTAAGGAATACCTAGGATAGGATAAAGTAATCCTTCTCACCCCCCCCCCTTAAAAGATTTAGATGCACTATTGTAAAGTGGCTGTTCCACTGGATGTCATAAGGTGAATGCACCAATTTGTAAGTCGCTCTGGATAAGAGCGTCTGCTAAATGACTTAAATGTAAAAATGTAAATGTAAAAATGTATTTCCCCCTGTTGTATTCCCCCTGTGGTATTCCCCCCTGTTGTATTCCCCCCTGTTGTATTCCCCCTGTTGTATTCCCCCTGTTGTATTCCCCTGTTGTATTCCCCTGTTGTATTCCCCCTGTTGTATTCCCCCTGTTGTATTCCCCCTGTTGTATTCCCCCTGTTGTATTCCCCCTGTTGTATTCCCCCCTGTTGTATTCCCCCTGTTGTATTCCCCCTGTGGTATTTCCCCTGCTGTATTCCCCCTGTTGTATTCCCCCTGTTGTATTCCCCCCTGTTGTATTCCCCCTGTTGTATTCCCCCTGTGGTATTTCCCCTGTTGTATTCCCCCTGTTGTATTCCCCCTGTTGTATTCCCCCTGTTGTATTCCCCCTGTTGTATTCCCCTGTTGTATTCCCCTGTGGTATTTCCCCTGTTGTATTCCCCTGTTGCATTCCCCCTGTTGTATTCCCCTGTTGTATTCCCCTGTTGTATTACCCCCTGTTGTTATCCCCCCTTCTGCTGTTTGCATCGTTTATGGCTTCTGTTGTGGAAATATTCAGTCAATCATATTTCACAAATACTGTGAGTTCAAATATACTTTAAAAATTATTTTTTTTACAACATAACAACTCCCTTCCATTCTTGGCACACACATTTTCTACATTACTCCTCACGTCACACTCATAGTAGCTCCTCTTAATGACCCATCCCCTCTGGCATTTAGCCACCTTTATCTTATTGCCTTGCACTAAGTTTAGTTTGGTTTCATATTAGGGCATGGAACTTGTAGACACACAGAAATAGTTCAAATAGACAGACATGTTTTTGACCAAGACAGGTGCATACATGTAGGACCCTAGCACCCATCCTTGGTACTTTACAAAAATAACCAGACATGTCATCCTGCTAACTCCTCTTAAAGGGACACCCATGTTCTGGAGAAAACCCAAGAGGTGTAACCATAGCAACAGTACATAGTAGGCCATAACACAGTTACAGGAATAACCAGTCGGGTCCAACCCCAGACAGGTACATGTCTAATGGTGTCTAATGACCCAGAGCACATATGGAGTGCACTAGTTTTGCCGACTCCTTCTGAAATAAATAATTGCCACATATCTACTGTAAAATGCACAATACTTCCTGTGTTATAGAGAATATATCCACCACTATATTCTGCAGAATTGTTGTGTCAAAGTTGCAAAATGTATTGATTCTACTGTGGAAGTGTATGTCTGATTCTGCCAGCACTAGGTCAGCCCATAGCGATCACTCGATCAGTGTGATCAGTGCTATATGCTGGTATTGATCTTCATTGGCCAAGCCCTGAGGCCGGGGGGAACTGTCACTGTCCTGTCCTGTGCTCGGCTTCATTGGGATTGGGATGCCTAATATGCCCATCTTGCATATGCCCTCTAGGACTGAGATTGAGGCAGTGGCTGACTTACAAAGTGGATCATCTTGCAGAAGCCGAGACGGTTCGTTGAGGCCCATCCAGAGCAGGTATTCAGGGTACCCCCCCGGTAGCCCATGTAGTTGGGCCTCTCGTAGACCACCCAAGCATCATTCTCCACGCGGAGGGAGTTACAGCAGCTCAGGTAGGAATGGAAGTCTGTGCAGTCGCTGTCACACTCAACAATGGCCCTGTAAGTTATTATACTCGTAAAAAGACAATCTGGAAGAAAGCCAAAGAAATCAGAGGGGAGTGACTGGGTTGACTTTAGGTTCTTATGCTTGTTAAATGCTCTGAATTTGCACTGTAGGACAGATGTACCTCTTCACACAATGAATGGCTTTTCCCAACCTAAAATATTTAAGTGATATGGTCCTTGCTCAAATCATCCATAAGACTCCAACCCTACCAGTGCCTGGTGATTAACAAAGAACAAGTCAATCCACCCAACACATTCCTGATGCTTTCTTTGCAGCTAGTACTGAACAAAACTATAAATGCAACATGCAACCATTTCAAGGATTTTATTAAGTTACAGTTCATATGAGGAAATCAGTCAATTGAAATACATTCATTAGGCCCTAATCTATGGATTTCACATTACTGGGCAGGGGTACAACCATGGGTGGGCTTGGGAGGGCATAGGCCCACCCACTTGGGAACCAGGCCCACCAGCTGGAGAGCCCGACCCATCCAATCAGAATGTGTTTTTATCCACAAAAGGGCTTTAATACAGACAGAAATACTCCTCATCAGCTGTCTGGGTGGCTGGTCTCAGATGATCCCGCAGGTGAAGAAGCCGGATGTGGAGGTCCTGGGCTGGCGTGGGTACACGTGGTCTGCAGTTGTAAGGCCGGTTAGACGTACTGCCAAATTCTCTAAAATGACGTTGGAGGTGGCTTATGGTCGAGAAACTGTGCCATTGTGTTGAGTGACAAAACTGCAAATTTGAGTGGCTTTTTATTGTCCCCAGCACAAGGTGCACCTGTGTAATGATCATGGTGGATGGATTATCTTGGCAAATGAGAAATACTCACAAACAAGGATGTAAACAAACTTGTGCACAACATTTGAGAGAAATAAGCTTTTTGTGCATATGGAAATTTTCTAGGATCTTTTATTTCAGCTCATGAAACATGGGACCAACACTTTACATGTTGCGTTTATATTTTTGATCAGTATAAAAGCCATGGATGGGGGTAAACCCATCTGTTTGAGTTTTTCCAGCACAGGAAAACTTTCATGTAAATATTTTCAATGGCACTAGAATGCCAAATAGAAGACTGGAGTTCCAATCACGTTAAGTGTGTAGGCCAGGTGTCTGTAGGACATCAGTGCTGACAAGCTTTTATCCACATTCTAGTTCACAGATGGGGTTGAGCTGTGAGGTCTGGCAATAGTACCATCCACTTACTGTGTATATCCCATGGCATCATACACAATTACTCTGTAAATATTACACTCCCATGACAATGTTTAGACTATTACATTGTTATTACTATGGCTGGCAGGATAAATCAGTCAAGTTTGACAGAAAATATTCAAAAGGACCATCCCATAACTATACCAAACACACCACAGAAAATCACTGCTATGCTACTGCCACCATACAATCCCTGTGGCAAACCTGAGTGTCCTGTCCACGACATCTGCATTAAAACCTATTCTGATGGAGCCGGTGGCAGCCCAGAGCCAAGCGGCCATATCCGGTACTCACCAGCCCATTTTGGGCATTATATGTGGGCTAGGCTTGATAGATAGCAGTGGTCTGATGGTCCCCCTGAAGTCTGGATGTCTCTGGTCCTACCACCCAATCCCTTTTATATAACCAGCCTCACAGTTTTATAAACAGTGGCGGCTATCATTTACATTTTACATTTAAGTCATTTAGCAGACGCTCTTATCCAGAGCGACTTACAAATTGGTGCATTCACCTTATGACATCCAGTGGAGCAGTCACTTTACAATAGTGCATCTAAATCTTAAAAGGGGGGGGGGGGTGAGAAGGATTACTTATCCTATCCTAGGTATTCCTTAAAGAGGTGGGGCTATGAGAGGAACAATTGCTGTCATGAAAATTTTAATCAAAAAATGAGTCAATGATTCTAGTGCCATTCAGTTTTTCCAGTTCATAAGTAGAGAGCATTTAAAAGGGTATTATGGGATTGGTGCACACATTTGACATTTAAATTCATGACATATACCCATTGATTCTTGAACAATATAACTTGTAAAGGCCTCATGAGCTTAGTTCAACTGTCATACCCCATCAAATCCCCAAATAGCTTGTTTTACTCCAATGTTTGTAAACAATGTAGTTGAAATATATATTACAAATGTAGTAGTGAACAACCACTGTATAGCCTCAAAACATGGTTAAAACTATCATTTTGATTTTACAGATGGTCAGTCCTTGCCTCAGATTACCCCTAAACAGGTCATTGGCGTAATCTCTATGCATGTTGACTGTGCTACAGCTAATTGTAATGGTGTGTGATCAGTCCAACAGTAAAAGTAAACATTGAGGTCGATATACAGGGTCTCTAGGAAAGTACGCTAATCATCAACAACACATAAAATGGCACGTCAAGGCAAAAAAACTAATAGTTTATTGATGTCTAAAGAACACTTGAGAACTAACAAAATTGTGCTCTTAGAAACCATTGTAATTGTGTAGGCAGGGAAGCATAGTGCAATTGAATTGAAAGGCAAGTCACTGAGAACTAAGCTACAGCAGTAAGGCATAACCACAATATCATCCATCCTTCTACACACTGAAGAAAAGGGAGAGGACTAACAAAGAAGGGATAGACTTAAGTTACCTAACACATCAGCATCCTCTGGCCCATGCCAGGCTAATGTTAACAGTACACAGATCTTTGCTTTAGGTCCTCTGTCCCTTAACCCATATAATGGAATAGAACTGCTCCCTCAAAGGCATGTTTCTCTTCTCATTACACTAATGTGCCCTGTCATCCACCCTCTTAGAGGTGCGTGTTGTCTGAAGACGACAGGCTTCAAATACCCATCCCAGGGAAGTACTAGCCTGGTCCCACATCTGTGTGTGCTCTTGCCATCTCCATTGATCATTTTGAAACAGTAGTAAGGAGTTGACATGATAGCACAATAGATTGGCACTCAGGCTAGGAAGGTACTAAATTCATTGGAATTTGTTGAAGAGGCAGACCTTTAAATTCATCACACCCTCTCTCCTATGCTACCAGAAAAGGCATATTAAGACGTAATATCATACATACTGTACAATCACATGAATACATTAATTAATTTATTCTACATACTGGACAGGGTCAATCTCTGGATGAACAGCACAACCTGATTCCCTATTATTTCAATAGTACAGTACCCACTGCAGAGGCACCACACTACACAGATCTAACCAGTGTGGCAAACAATAGGTACCATGGTATTGTACCCCAAGTGCTCTATGACCACTGGCTCTGTTCTGATTCTCTACCCTGCACATCCGCACCGTTGTTAAATACATGAGAGGGAGTGTACAAGTACACACTTCAGGAGAAGGGTGGAGAATCGGGACGCAACAGTCTCAGCTGGATGAAGGGGACGAGAACAGAGCCAGTCGTCTATACCAGACCACCCTCCTTCTGTAGTCTACTGATCCTCAGATCAGATCCTGCCTGGAACTGTGGACAGACAGCAGGCAAACAAAGGGATTAGAGGTGCTAGTGGCTGAGGCAAACCGCTGACTGTGAGGCAAAGGCAAGAGCTTTGTATGGGGATCTCCATCAACAAGAACCCAAAAAGTCAGCAAGGTAGACGCGTCTGTCCCACTTCCCGTATAGATGACCCTTTCTGTCTGGTGTCATTGGTCCTGGCCTCCAGGCTGTCGCTGTCCGAGGGGTCCTGGGATGCGATGCAGGGGGGGATAAGGCTATCAAGCTCCTGCCTGTGTCCTGACTCCAACAGCCATTCATGGAACTTCTGCTCCACCAGGGCCTGGAACTGACGTCGCTGCTCCCTGAAAACAGAGACGCATGACTGAATAGAGGAACAAGAGAAACATTACCAGACCCCTCAGAGCTCACAACGCTGTAGGAAATCAGACATTTTAAAAGGGTTGCTTCATAATTCACATTGATCATGGAATCTGGGAAGCAGTTTGTGTTTTCATTCTCTCAGTCCAGGTCAGATTTCCATTGTTAATAAATCTAGCAGTTTGGTCTTCTCTGTTAATGACTCACTTGTTCAGGTGGGCATCCTTCACCATCTTCTGCCAGTCCTGTACACTCTTCTCCCTCTCCTCATGGGCCTTCTGGTACAGCGATGGCAGCCCACCTGGCACCTCACACGTATCCCCCTCCATCCTGAAGGGCACCACAAGGGGGCAGAACTCAGCGGGCGGCAGCAGCCTGTAGGATCCAGGGTCTGGGATAGTACCCTCCACTCCCACCAGAAAGGGTTGGTCCCAGGCATTGGGCACCACAGCTAGACCCACACTGGCCATGTGATCCTCCAGGGAGGGGTAATGTGTGTGGAAGGGCCCCAGGGTGAGTGCAGTGTTCCCAGGGAGCAGTAGAGGCCGGGTGGGGGTGAGGGCATGGATGGTACAGTAGGAGGAGGACCCTATGGCTAGACGGCCAGCCACACACACCACCTTGACGTTCTCACAGCTCTGGATGTGGATACTGGTCTCGATGGGACCCAGGACTACCGTGCTGTTACGACACTTGTCCAGGCTCACTGACCTGAAACACACCACGGGGAATGCCATCTCATCTAAGAAAAGGGATATTTCTACTGAAATGGATCTGTTTTTGTAGTTAGACAGGGCATGCTACAGCTGTAGTGTCCAGTCTGACTATGTGTAGAGAACCTCTCACCTGAGTGGAGAGAGGAGGTAGATAAAGGCGTCACTGCAGCGGTGTATTTTGACGTTAGCTCCTGCTAGCTTGTCTGAGTCCTTGGCCAGGGTCTGTCTGAACACCTGTGACATCAGCACCATCTTGCTGCCTGGGGGGGCCGTGTGGGTGTTCCGGGCGATCTTAGCTCTCTTCATAGCTCCCTCCACTAGAGGACAGGAGAACAGACAGTCACAGACAGACAGCCATGCTTCAATCCTGATAGCTCTCTACATCTCCAACAGAAAAAAGGTGAGCTAGAAAACAGTTACAAGATAACGCACTCATTTCTATAAAACATACTAACACACCTTATTTGACTGTGCATCTAAATATAAATTAATGATCCACATTAGGGTTTACTTTGGGTGGTAGTAACCTACCTTGCTGAGCCCAGGCCAGCTTCTTCCCAGACCTCAGGCAGGTTGACATCCCAAAGGGGTTGGGGACGAGGGCCTGTCTGAGCCATGCCAGCAGGGGGTGCAGGGAGAAGGAGCGGCTGAGTTTGGAGTACCCTGCTTGGGTCTGGAGTGGGGCTCTGGAGAGCAGCTTGTGGATGGGGTGGACGTTCCGGCCGCGGGACACTGAGCCCTCCAGCAGCAGGCTGAGGCCCTGTAGAGAAAATATGTTATTGTATTGTTGTTTACTGAAAAGGCAAATTGTTGTATTGTAAAAACGGAATGAACACTGCAACATATTGGGCATGTTATGGAACCTTTCACTGTTTTATACAAGAATATATAGTTGAGGATGAGTGCATCCAAAAGTCATCCTTTTCCGTATATAGTGCACTACTACAGAGCCCAGATGGCTCTGGTCAAAAGTAGTGCACTGTATACGGAATAGGTTTCCATTTGGGATGCGGGCCATGTTCCCTCGCTTCACCTGTAGAGCCTCCAGAGAGACCTGGCTGTCCTTCACGGCTTGGCCGGACCCTGACAGCTGGCCTGGTTCTACTAGCAGCTCCAGCAGTTCACACAGGTGGGTCTGTAGGAAGGACAGGTGGGCCTGGTCGTCCCAGTTCTGATCACAGCAACAGGGTGAAAAGACTGAACAATGATACAATGCATGGATATGGGAGCTAATGCAATGGGGTAGCATATTTAAGCAATGAGGCACGAGGAGGTGTGGTGTATGGCCAATATACCACGGATAAGGCTGTTCTTATGCACAACGCATCGTGGAGTGCCTGGCCACAGCCCTTAGCCGTGGTATATTGGCCATATACCACAAACCCCTGAGGTGCTTTATTTCAATTATAAACTGTTTACTAACATAATTAGAGCAGTAAAAATAAATGTTTTGTCATACCCATGGTATACGGTCTGATATATTATGGCTGTCAGCCAATCAGCATTCTGGGCTCAAACCACCCAGTTTATAATAAAATGTCAGTAACTTAATAAAATGTCAGACTTAATCGTAAAAACGGATTGTGTACATTTACACTCTCAGCCTGCCGTTAAACTTGTAAGCAATATAAAGCAACAGGACCTTATTTTGAGAGCTGGTCTTTGCCTCGCGGTCCGAGGAGGGGGAGCGAGAGCGGGGGCTTGGCCACTCTTCACCAATCAGAGACGTACGCAGAGACACCCGGTTCAGCTGCTGAATGTAGAGGAAGAGGAGGAACTGCAGCGTGTCCACACACAACTAGAAAAGAGAGAAGAGGAAAATACAGAGACTCTGAACACAAACCAATACTTGACATAGGTCAGTGTCACAAACAATACCTAAAAGGATAATGGACAGACTCCTGTGTCAAAGTCTGTTTAAACAAAAAAAAGTGCAGGATACAACAGGATAGGTATTATTACAGTCCAACTGACAACAGATCCCTGGGGGACATAGTCATACAGGTCTCTGCCCTTTTCTCATCCCTCCCTAGTGTGCTCACAGCTCACCTTGCTCCTCTGGCGGTCCAGCTCTCTGGGGGAGGAGCACTGGGACAGGTTCTCAGCCCACTCCAGCCTCTCCTCTGCAGGGTGACCAGCCAGCAGGTCAAAGGTCTCAAAGTAGAGCCAGGCCAGGTCCTCAGGGAGCTGCAGCTTGCCACAGGCAATGTGCCTCCACATGAGCCAGCCTAGCATGGGGAAGCAGCCCTCTCGCGAGCGCACGTAGGCAGCCATCTTACGCAGGTAGTGCAGGCTGAGTTTGGTAGGGGGTGCCACCTGCAGAGCCCCCAAGAGGAAGGGCTCCATGCGAGGCCACACCGCCACACCACCACCCTGGTCCATGGCTGTTAGTGGGCCAGGAGGAGGAGGGAGTGGAAGAACAAAATAACTGGGTGAGAGGTCAGACAGAGGGGTGAGCATACAGTGAGTGTGGTGAGATATCTGAGCTATGGTAGTGCATTGAATTTAGAAGATTGTAGACAAGAGTTCACCCATTCATTGGTGGCTTCTGGTCTGCTGTTCAATATTGCAGTATTATTAGATAACTCGTTTAAAAGGGCAACTAACTAGCTGTATTATAAAAACTGAATTTGAACCTTATGGGCAAACAGAATATCCCCTTTATAACTAGCTAGAGCACTAACGCACTCTAAATAATGTTATATTTTATTTATGTGACTGCTTGTTCCATTGCAAATGTCTGTGTTGTCTGACTCTGCTGTTCCTTCCTGGCTAACAGAGTGGACGCCGGATGTTCCCATGACAACAACTGGCCACTAGAGATGATCTGTAGGTAGCTGACAGCATTTGCTTTGTTTATTTATTTAGCAGGGGAACGTTAGAGAGCTAGTTAGCTAGCAACATGGCTTAGCAGCTGATACAAAGCAGTCAGACTAGCAGAGACAAAACACTTGATGCGTAGTTTACCTTGGCTTGTTCAGCAAGTTTCCACTAGTCCAAGCGATTTCTGGTCCTGCCTCGAAGTTCCAGGAAAAGTAACTGGTGATCAAGCTCCCTCATAAGTAAAAAGTTTAGTACTTTACAGTATTTAGCTAGCTACCTGGCTTTTGGTTATGGTTTGTTTACTATGCTGTGAATGTGATCAGCACGTAGCTAGCTACAGAACGTTCGACGTTCTTCCTATTTGGCGCCACTGCTGGTTCTCATCTGTTGCGCGCGACTACACAGAGCGACGGTCGCGCGCACAATGCACTGCCCGGTGGTGCGTCAAGTCCGACGTAAACGGATAATATTTTCACGGTTCTTTTTTGTCGATATTACTGAAAGGCACCGGGCATATTGTAAGAATCCGATGCACATTCTACATTCATCCACTAGAAAATATATTGCAAAGATCTTTTAAAAAGTGTACACCGGCTTTTATTGCTGTTGCTTTAAGAGCTATATATATAATTGGCAGTATATTTTCTATTGGACGCATGTAGGATGTACCGCTGATATACACGGTGGGCGGGCGTTAGCACGGGAGGCGGGACTTCCAGGCAGCATGTGGGCGGTTCTGATTTGACAGAAGGAAAAGGATCAGGACAGAAAGGAACCCTATCGCAAACGCCGGGTTGTTCTGTTGGTTTCTTCAAGATACTGGTATCTATGGCCGATAAAGGGATGAATCTATGCAGTGTTTGCTGTCTTGCCCTTTATTTCGTTACAGCAGTGCTTGCAGGGTAAGTACTTCTATATTACCCGAACACACCGTCTCTGCAATGGTCAAACCGGTTCAAACGCGGTATCGCTAGCTGGTACACATGTTTAATTGTGATTGGTCTAAATTTCTGAAGCCCATTCTCCATGTGTAAAATAGCTAACGTTAGCTAGCTACTATTTGGAGGGGTAAATAAGCAATCTCAGCAACGTGAACAACACTGTAAATAAAGCCCTTGTTCATAGAGTACATCACCCTGCCAGATCCTTTGTTTCCAGTATCGTGAATCGTGTGTATCTACTCGAGGGAATGACATGGAAGAGTGGCTTTGTACTCATAAATGAGAGCCGTTCATATAAAACTGAATTACTCTGGACTGGGTGATGCCCATTTTGAATGATTTCTTAGTCTGTGAACCCTACTCCACTTGTCACTATCTTGAAGGGAAACTATCTAAGATCCGGTAGGTAGTTAGACACCCTCTCTTATTTTCACCTCTATCTACAGGCGAGATTTCTACAAGATCTTGGGGGTGAGCAAGTCTGCATCTGTGAGGGACATCAAGAAGGCTTACAGAAAGCTGGCTCTCCAGCTGCACCCTGACAGAAACCAAGATGACCCAACTGCTGCTGACAAATTCGCAGACCTGGGGTCAGCCTATGAGGTAGGAAGTGAACCCCTGTATCACTTATCTCTACGGTAATTGTTATTTGCATGGCACTTTCGTTTTACAATATGTGCTATCAATATCATGCCATGATGATCTTGTCTTGTGTAGCTATTCTCAGAAACTATACCCATCAACATCATTGTCAGTCTCATGAAGAGATGTAAAAGAAGAAGAATGGCAACTGAGTGTTGAGATGATAGTACTCTATTGTTATGTATACTTTATTAACCTTTTATAATAGTCATTTGATCTGGGTGTGTAGTAATATTTGGCTTCAGCACGCTATCTCATTTTCGTTACGATCGATCGAGGCACCGAAACGAAAGTATTTTGTAAGAAACTGATGCGACCTATTTGCTTGTTGGAAACGACATAGTGATTTTGATTGGCCAAGAAGACCGTGTGGCTGCCTCTGATTGGCTCATACTGTGGTCAGTGTTCTCTCATGAAAGCACGACGTGGAGCACTCGGAGCGGCTCAGTGAACGTTCCATGATGCGCACCTCACCGGTGTCATCGTGATCACTGATAACGCGTAGATTTGAAACATCATCCAATTTCATGATTGATACATATTGCATGGTTAAGCTATTTAAGTGGGTGAAATGTGATGTTAAGAATTTGTAATTAAAGTTAATTTCATGTCGCTAATGTAAAGAAACCATGATCTCTACAGTGACTTAAAAAGAGTTCATCCCTGATGTTGTGCTGTTTGTAGGTGCTCTCTGATGAAGAGAAGAGAAAGCAGTATGATGCATATGGAGAGGATGGTCTGAAAGAGGGCCACCATGGTTCTCACAATGATATCTTCTCCAGGTACAGGAGGTTTACCTAATAGGTTACTATTTCAGTCCAAGTCAAGTACTGCTTTTAGCAGGAGCTTGTAATTTAACACACTTCAGCCTGGTATTAAGCATTTATTACAAAGTAAAGCCCTGGTAAGCCTGGTCTTGGAGCGACTACATAGACATATACCCACAAGTATGATGAGGATGTCATTGTTAAGCACCGAGATCATATATTCTGAAACCATCATGTACAGTATAGGTGCTGGTGCTCATTTTGAGTGCCCGAACTGTTTACATTTAGGTGCAGGATCTACACAATACTTTTGAGATAATATTCTGTAAGAGGAACAGGAGCTCAAGCAGTAGAACATTTGAGGTGCCGGTACTCAGCTCCTGTGAGCTCCTGTCTATGTCAAGCACTGGCTACATTTAAAAAAATGTCTCTTACCCCACTGTTGCCTCACACTCTGTTGCCTCTTCCAGTTTCTTTGGTGACTTTGGCTTCATGTTTGGAGGAAACCGCCAAGGACAGCAGGACAGGAACATCCCCAGAGGAAATGACATTGTGCTGGACCTGGAGGTCACACTCGAAGAGGTGTACTCTGGGAACTTTGTAGAGGTACACTTCAACCCTTATTGTGTTCTGTATATACTGTCCATATCCAAAATCTGTCTTGCCTACTACGTACTTAAACTACCTACTTTGCACTGTTTAGTAAAAATGTATGTAATAAGCATAAAATAACATATTAGGTAGGCTCTTCCATACTGAGAATGCGTCATCTAAAATGTGCAATTGCGTATATTCCCGCCATTCGTTAATTCTGGTACGCTGTGTAACCTTGTGTGATTTATCAGCTGTTGTCTAACGACTCTCTTCAATGGTGTGCAGTGAATTCTACTAGATATCAAGCTGAATGGAGTATGACATCCTGGCATTGAAAGCATACTGAATAATAATAAAAACGTCACCTACTATAGAACTTTCTATTTTCACATATCCAAAATGATACTATTTAGAACGCAAGTACGAGTATTCTGACATGGTCACTGTATACAATTTGTATGCTCCACCAGGCCTACCCTATTCCAACACATACGTCCTAATCTCATCACCTATATGTACATCTCAGGTTGTTCGTAACAAGCCTGTAGCCAAAGAGGCCCCTGGGAAACGGAAATGCAACTGCAGACAGGAAATGAGGACGACGCAACTCGGACCTGGACGCTTCCAGATGAGCCAGGAAGTAGTGTGTGATGAGTGTCCCAATATAAAGTGAGTCACTGCTTCAGGAGTGCTGCTTTGTGGTTGACTCTGTCCTGTTCCTACCCTGTCATGTGCATGTTGGGTTGGGTGCTGTAAACAACAACAACAACAAAAAGAATGTCTGTGCAAATGGATACATTTTAAAGATGTGTTTTATACCAGTGGTTCCCAACCAGGGGTACTAGGACCCTGGTGGTACTTGGCAAATCCACAGGGGTGACTTGAGAAGACTCATGAGACCATAGGCCTACTGGTAAAATGCACATGAGGGGATACTTCAGGGGTACTCCAGGCAGAACAAAATATAGTTGGTGGTATAGTAACTGAGAAAGGTTGGGAACCTCTGTTCTATACTGTCATATTGACTGTGCATCTGGTTAAGACGGTTAACACAGGAGTCCATGAGTTCTTTCTTTATGTGACGAGGATGATAATGTCTTATGATCCCAGGCTGGTGAATGAGGAGAGAACTCTGGAGGTGGAGATTGAACAGGGAGTGAGAGATGAGATGGAGTACCCTTTCATTGGGGAAGGTAAGCTACTTACTCAACCATCAGGATAATGGGCGTAAAAAAAAAAAAAAAGTGTTTACAAGTCTAACTCACGACTACGTCTGTCTCAAGGCGAACCTCACATCGATGGAGAGCCAGGGGACCTACGCTTCCGCATCAAAGTTATGAAGTAAGAGCAGCATTTCCATGTTTCACAAATAATGTAGTGGTTCTAATCAGGCTACTATTAATTTCTCTAGGAGCCATGCTTTGTTGGTATAGGACATTATGTCAACACTAATACATTTAGTGTTATGTAAAGATCATAATAATGTCTGAAAGGGAGTGAATAGAACTGTTTTTACCTTTATTTAACCAAACATTCTTATTTTCAATGACCTGCCAAGGAACAGTGGGTTAACTGCCTGTTCAGGGGCAGAACGACAGATTTGTACCTTGTCAGCTCGGGGGTTTGAACTCGCAACCTTCTGGTTACTAGTCCAACGCTCTAACCACTAGGCTACGCTGCCGCCCCATGAAACACATGTTTGATATCCTTTACTCCATTCCATCTATTAAACTCCATTCAGGCCGTTATTATGAGCCGTTCTCCCCTCCGCAGCCCCCTCTGGTAAAGATTTTTGGACTGTTCCCTACTTGCACTCACCGCTGTCTATGCAACTCAAACCCTGTATCTAAACTCAGCAAAAAAAACAAACGTCCTCTCACTGTCAACTGCATTTATTTTCAGCAAACTTAACATGTGTAAATATTTGTATGAACATAAGATTCAACAACTGAGAGAGAAACTGAACAAGTTCCACAGACATGTGACTAACAGAAATTGAATAATGTGTCCCTGAACAAAGGGGGGGTCAAAATCAAAAGTAACAGTCAGTATCTGGTGTGGCAACTAGCTGCATTAAGTACTGCAGTGCATCTCTTCCTCATGGACTGCATCAGATTTGCCAGTTCTTGCTGTGAGATGTTACCCCACTCTTCCACCAAGGTACCTGCAAGTTCCCAGACATTTCTGGGGGGAATGGCCCTTGCTCTAACCCTCCGATCCAACAGGTCCCAGACGTGCTCAATGGAATTGAGATCCGGGCTCTTCGCTGGCCATGGCAGAACACTGACATTCCTGTCTTGCAGGAAATCACGCACATAATGAGCAGTATGGCTGGTGGCATTGTCATGCTGGAGGGTCATGTCAGGATGAGCCTGCAGGAAGGGTACCACATGAGGGAGGAGGATGTCTTCCCTGTAACGCACAGCGTTGAGATTGCCTGCAATGACAAGAAGCTCAGTCCGATCATGCTGTGACACACCGTCCCAGACCATGACAGACCCTCCACCTCCAAATCGATCCCGCTCCAGAGTACAGGCATCGGTGTAACGCTCATTGCTTTGATGATAAACGCGAATCCAACCATCACCCCTGGTGAGACAACTGCGACTCGTCAGTGAAGAGCACTTTTTGCCAGTCCTGCCTGGTCCAGTGACGGTGGGTTTGTGCCCATAGGCGACGTTGTTGCCGGTGATGTCTGGTGAGGACCTGCCTTACAACAGGCCTACAAGCCCTCAGTCCAGCCTCTCTCAGCCTATTGCGTACAGTCTGAGCACTGATGGAGGGATTGTGCGTTCCTGGTGTAACCCGGGCGATTGTTGCCATCCTGTACCTGTCCCGCAGGTGTGATGTTAAGATGTACCGATCTTGTGCAGGTGTTGTTACACGTGGTCTGTCACTGCGAGGACGATCAGCTGTCCGTCCTGTCTCCCTCTAGTGCTGTCTTAGGCGTCTCAAAGTACGGACATTGCAATTTATTGCCCTGGCCACATCTGCAGTCCTCATGTCTCCTTGCAGCGTGCCTAGCGCACGTTCACGTAGATGAGCAGGGACCCTGGGCATCTTTCTTTTGGTGTTTTTCAGAGGCAGTAGAAAGGTCTCTTTAGTGTCCTAAGTTTTCATAACTGTGACCTTAATTGCCTACTGTCTGTAAGCTGTTAGTGTCTTAACGACCGTTCCACAGGTGCATGTTTATTAATTGTTTATGGTTAATTGAACAAGCATTGGGAAACAGTGTTTAAACCCTTTACAATGAAGATCTGTGAGGTTATTTGGATTTTTACGAATTATCTTTGAAAGACAGGGTCTTTGCAAAGGGATGTTTATTTTTTTGCGAAGTTTATATGCTTGCTGTATGCAAATACGTTCTCACTCTGTTAGGTAGCCTGTCTCTCTCTATTATATAAGATGTAGGTTGTCAGTTGTGGAAGCTGTTTTGTGTTGTTTATGACTCAACCCTTCTGTTCACTACAGGCTTTATTCTTTCCCTCTCCCTGTTAGAGAACTTGATACACCGGTGTCTATTTAAGTGATAATGCCAGAGAAGCCGGTGTTTGGAGGATACAGTTGAAGTCTGAATACACCTTAGCCAAGTACATTTAAACTCAGTTGTTCACAATTCCTGACATTTAATCCTAGTTAAAATTCCCTGTTTTAGGTCAGTTAGGATCACCACTTTATTTTAAGAATGTGAAATGTCGAATAATAGTAGAGAGAATGATTTATTTCAGCTTGTATTTCTTTCATCACATTCCCAGTGGGTCAGAAGTTTACATACACTCAATTAGTATTTGGTAGCATTGCCTTTAAATAGTTTAACTTGGGTCAAACGTTTCTGGTAGACTTCCACAAGCTTCTCACAATAAGTTGTGTGAATTTTGGCCCATTCCTCCTGACAGAGCTGGTGTAACTGAGTCAGGTTTGTAGGCCTACTTGCTCGCACACGCTTTTTCAGTTCTGCCCACAAATTGTCAATAGGATTGAGGTCAGGGCTTTGTGATGGCCACTCCAATACCCTGAATTTGTTGTCCTTAAGCCACTTTGCCACAACTTTGGAAGTATTCTTGGGGTCATTGTCCATTTGGAAGACTCATTTGCAACCAAGCTTTAACTTCCTGACTGTTGTCTTGAGATGTTGCTTCAATATATCCACATAATTTTCCTACCTCATGATGCCATCTATTTTGTGAAGTGCACCAGTCCCTCCTGCAGCAAAGCACCCCCACAACATGATGCTGCTACCCCCGTGCTTCACGGTTGGGATGGTGTTCTTCAGCTTGCAAGCCTCCCCATTTTCCTCCAAACATAATGATGTTCATTATGGCCAAACAGTTCTATTTTTGTTTCATCAGATCAGAGGACATTTCTCCAAAAAGTACGATCTTTGTCCCCATGTGCAGTTGCAAACCATAGTCTGGCTTTTTTATGGCAGTTTTGGAGAAATTGCTTCTTCCTTCCTTTCAGGTTATGTCAATATAGGACTAGTTTTACTGTAGATATAGATACTTTTGTACCTGTTTCCTCCAGCATCTTCACAAGGTCCTTTGCTGTTGTTCTGAGATTGATTTGCACTTTTCTCACCAAAGTACTTTCATCTCTAGGAGACAGAACGCGTCTCCTTCCTGAGCGGTATGACGGCTGCGTGGTCCCATGGTGTTTATACTTGCCTACTATTGTTTATACAGATAAATGTGGTACCTTCAGGTGTTTGGAAATTGCTCCCAAGGTTGAACAAGACTTGTGGAGGTCTACAATTGTTTTTCTGAGTTCTTGGCTGATCTCTGTTGACCCCCCCCCATGATGTCAAGCAAAGAGGCACTGCGTTTGAAGGTAGGCCTTGAAATACGTCCACAGGTAAACAGCCGATCAGAAGCATCTAAAGCCTTGACATCATTTTCTGGAATTTTGTAGACTGTTTAAAGGCACAGTCAATTTAGTGTATGTAAACTTCTGACCCACTGGAATTGTGATACAGTGAAATAATCTGTCTGTAAACAATTCAAAAATGAATTTGCATGCACAAAGTAGATGTCTTAACCAACTTGCCAAAACTATAGTTTGGTAACAAGGAATTTGTGGTGTGGATGAATAACGAGTTTAAATGACTATAACCTAAGTGTATGTAAACTTCCGACTTCAACTGTATATTTGGCATGGGTGTTCGTCGAGGACCAGCAAACCGTGCCAATATATCCTCAACACCGGCTTCGATGGCATTATCACTTTTATACAACAGGTTACCAACATATTAAAACATTTTAATTGAAAGCATTAATTGAAAGCATTAATTTGATGGATTTTTTTCATACTATTTAATCCTTCCACAAGAGATTGTCCCGAAACAAATCTAGGGTTGCTACCCAAACCGGATGGTCGTTCGTTCTATTGGTTTGGTTGCCAGAGACGTGACCCAGTCGTTCAGTCTTTTTGTTCTGTATCTATGGATGCGACAGTCGTTCGTTGTAAATGTTCCATTGCCATACTGGCTGGCAACATTCTTATCCCTTTCTTGCTGGCTTGCCAACTACGGCTAACATATTCCCATTAAACGGTGCAGAAAGAATAACAAAAGGAGCTTCATTTGTTTAAGCTGTTTTCTCGTGACATTTATTTGGGTACATCCATAACAATTAGCTAATGAGGCACGATTTGACCTGGCATAGAAAACGTGCTCTATCATCAGGACACTGTGTTGTTCAGAGGATCTAGCCAACAACACAGCTAACACAATCACCACAAACTGAAGCTGGAAAGACTGCAAACTAGCTGCACTTCATTTCATTTGAACTTTTTTTCAATTGAACTTTCTTTGTATATCCATAAATGATGCTAGCTGATTCATAATTTCGACTGGCTGAGAAACGCTGCCTGCCTCCCGCTCTCGTCCCGACTGCCGACCCCTACACCTTCATTACTATGGGACAGTTGGAGATCTGAATACTGAAACAATGTTGCAAATGTCGGTGGGACAGACAGTAACACGGAACCCAAACCGGCTGCGCGCGTGCGTCATCGTGCATACATGTATTTTTTTTGTCCCCCCACACCAAACGCGGTCACGACACGCAGGTTAAAATATCAAAACAAACTCTGAACCAATTATATTAATTTGGAGACAGGTCGAAAAGCATTAAACATTTATGGCAATTTAGCTAGTTAGCTTGCACTTGCTAGCTAATTTGTCCTATTTAGCTAGTTTGCTGTCCTGGGATATAAACAGAGTTATTTTACCTGAAATGCACAAGGTCCTCTACTCCAACAATTAATCCACACATAATCCTTTCCAGGCCTTTTCTTCTCTTGACTTTATATTGCGATTGGCAACTTTCATAAATTACTTGCATTACCGCCACCAATATTTATTTCTGCTCTAATTATGTTATTAACCAGTTTATAATAGCAGTAAGGCACTTCGGGGGGTTTGTGATATATAGCCAATATACCACGGCTAAGGGCTGTATCCAGGCACTCTGTGTTGCGTTGTGTTTAAGAATAGCCCTTAGCGTGGTATATTGGCCATATACCACCCCCCGGGCCTTTTATTGGTTAACTAACATCTTGTCAATTGTGGAAGCTGTTTTGTTGAAGCGTGATTTAGTAATGTATGTGTACTGACAGACATCCAGTGTTTGAGCGGCGAGGAGATGACCTGTACACTAACGTCACCATCTCCCTGGTGGAGGCTCTGGTTGGCTTTGAGATGGACATCACACACCTGGACGGCCATAAGGTAACTATGGACGAGTGAAGCTAAGAAATACATGCATACACTTTTACTGCCATGTACTGAAATGTTTTGGGGAGCTTGTCTTGAGCCATCATTGCCCCATTCTCAAAAAGCACACAAAAAGACTGGTTGAAAAGCAAAAAATATGCATTTTTGTTCTGTCTAGAAAAGACAGTATTTATTCATAATAATAAAGTGTATTCTAAGGAATCAGTCACACACTTTGACTGCTCCTCTGACTACAGGTCCACATTGTGAGGGACAAGATCACTAAGCCTGGTGCTCGAGTGTGGAAGAAAGGAGAAGGCCTGCCCAACTTTGACAACAACAACATCCGTGGCTCTCTCATTGTCTCCTTTGACGTCGACTTCCCAGAGACACAGCTGAATGACAATCAGAAAGAGGGTAAGGAGGAGGCCTATAAAGATGTGTGGGGGGATGTGACTTGTAATGTATTTTCTTATGAGTTTGAGTTAATTAATGTTGCCAGGAGAAAGTAGACTGTATGTTCTATATCAGAGCTGTTACATACGCGGGCGGTATGGGTATTGTTGATGCATATTAAGACTCAGAGGCAAAGGACATGCCCGTAGAACAGTCCCCCCCAAAAAAAAAAAAAAAACTGTAAGCGACACATGTGCATCTCAATAAATCGTATTCGTATTGCTGACTTTACACCACTGACAGGGAGACTATAAAGGAACGCATTAACTTCTCAGATATGAAAGATTATGAAAAAATGTAGTTATGATCATAATCGATGGTCATTTACAATTGGGGCTTGCTTTTGTTTCAGGAGTGAGGGCGATTCTGAAGCAGGCATCGGTACAGAAGGTTTACAATGGACTCCAGGGATACTGACACACCAACAGACAGAATCTGGACTGAGTTCTGTGCTACAAAACACACACAGGAACAAGCACAGGGGTGTATTTATTTTCAGATTGTTCTCAGGATGGGTTGATTTGTTTTATTTTTTAATATTCTACATTCTGAAGGTGACTTGACATTGTCTATTTTCTTTTAAAGAAGTACTTGTTATATTTCACATTGACGGGGTGAAACTACACCGTATTTATACTTTTAATTTTCTTGCCCTCGTCCCAATTTTTTACTACCACCATTTCTTTGTCACTCATTTTACTTTGTCTTTTTTAATTCACCTTCAATTTCAACTACTGTCATCCAATGTGAACCACTCACAGACATGTTTGATTATCAAAGCCCACTATCTGATGTTAAACCTTTTATCACACCTGACGGGGCACTAAAAGAGGAGCTGGACTGAGGCAAAGGACTCTGAACTCAAAGGACCATCTCATGGACTTCAGCAAGACTGGAATACTATTCGCCTCCCTGTTGTTCTGATAACTTTTACAGATGTAATACTGTACTAGGAAATTTCATCTTGAGTGATTTTGACTCCTCTGACACGTTCAACAATTCTGTCATTTATGGGTTTTCGGTCATATATGTTTTCAAAACGCTTTGTAAATAGGAAAGAAACTACATATTGTTATTTTTGTTGTTGCTTTTGTTGAGTTGGATCGTATCTTTAGATGTCTTCTTTGGGGGCAATGTCTTGAGTGTTCTGTCTGTTGAAAGAGAGGCCACAGAGAATGGACCTGTTGAGCTGCCTTGCATAACCTCGTCATCAGGGTAGGATTTTACCATGGAGAGACTCTCTGGCTCCACCCACCACCATCCACACCCCTTGCGCCTCCTTTCAGCCTATTCTGCGTCCCAAATTACACCCTAATGACACCCCACCTGTATATTACACTACTTCTGACCGGGGCCCCATGGGGCTCTGACCGGGGCCCCATGGGGCTCTGTTCAAAAGTAGGACACGAGCTAGGGAATAAGGTTTCATGTCAGACACAGACCTAGGTTGTCTGGACTACTCTTCCTGGTGGAATGGGGCTACTGTTTTCCAGAGTGCTACAGTACAGGAGGGAGAAGTGTACTTTCAGCTGAGAGTTCAATTAAAAGTTTATATAAATAATGACTCAAGGATTATTTTAGTGTGTCAATTTAAGGATGTGAGCTATGTCTCCAGTATGTCTATCAGTCACTATGTACAGGGCGACCACAGGAGGTTGGTGGCACCTTAATTGCGGAGAACAGGCTGGTGGTAATGCCTGGAGAGGACTGGTATCAAACACAAGGGTTCCAGGTGTTAGATGCCATTCCATTTGTGCCGTTTCAGACATTATGTGCCATCCTCCCCTTAGAAGCCTGCTGTGGTAAAGACAAGCGAGCCAGTATGTCACCAGGAGAGGGCCAGTATGTCACCAGGAGAGGGCCCGGCATGTCACCAGGAGAGGGCCCGGCATGTCGCCAGGAGAGGGCCCGGCATGTCGCCAGGAGAGGGCCCGGCATGTCGCCAGGAGAGGGCCCGACATGTCGCCAGGAGAGGGCCCGGCATGTCACCAGGAGAGGGCCCAACATGTCGCCAGGAGAGGGCCCAACATGTCGCCAGGAGAGGGCCCAACATGTCGCCAGGAGAGGGCCCAGGAGAGGGCCCAGGAGACATGTCGCCAGGAGAGGGCCCAACATGTCGCCAGGAGAGGGCCCAACGCCAGGAGAGGGCCCAACATGCCCAGGAGACATGTCGCCAGGAGAGGGCCCAACATGTCGCCAGGAGAGGGCCCAACATGTCGCCAGGAGAGGGCCCAACATGTCGCCAGGAGAGGGCCCAACATGTCGCCAGGAGAGGGCCCAACATGTCGCCAGGAGAGGGCCCAACATGTCGCCAGGAGAGGGCCCAACATGTCGCCAGGAGAGGGCCCAACATGTCGCCAGGAGAGGGCCCAACATGTCGCCAGGAGAGGGCCCAACATGTCGCCAGGAGAGGGCCCGGCATGTCGCCAGGAGAGGGCCCAACATGTCGCCAGGAGAGGGCCCAACATGTCGCCAGGAGAGGGCCCAACATGTCGCCAGGAGAGGGCCCAACATGCCCGGCCCAACATGTCGCCAGGAGAGGGCCCAACATGTCGCCAGGAGAGGGCCCAACAGCCAGGAGAGGGGGCCCAACATGTCGCCAGGAGAGGGCCCAACATGTCGCCAGGAGAGGGCCCAACATGTCGCCAGGAGAGGGCCCAACATGTCGCCAGGAGAGGGCCCAACATGTCGCCAGGAGAGGGCCCAACATGTCGCCAGGAGAGGGCCCAACATGTCGCCAGGAGAGGGCCCAACATGTCGCCAGGAGAGGGCCCAACATGTCGCCAGGAGAGGGCCCAATTGGCAGCATGTAGCCAAGTGGTTAGGGCGTTGTGCCAGTAACCGAAAGGTTACTGGGTGGAATCCCCGAGCTGACAAGGTAAAAATCTGTTGTTCTCTCTGAGCAAGGCAGTTAACCCACTATTTCCTGGGAGCCGAACACGTTGGTGTCGAGTATGGCAGCCACCCTGCACCTCTGAATCAGGGGTTGGGTTAAATGCGGAAGACACATTTCAAATCAAATGTATTTATATAGCCCTTTGTACATCAGCTGATATCTCAAAGTGCTGTACAGGACATTTCATTGTACTGTCTGTCACATTTCAGTTGAATATATTCAGTTGTACAACTGACTAGGTATCGCCCTTTCCAATATATTACCAGTAGAGGGCGGTAAGTGTGCAGTGAATGTAAAGCAGCCAAGGATGCCTGCTGCTACCACTCCTTGAGGAATCATTGGTCCACTATATCCAGGCCTCAGGACCTCTCATAGCTCTTGGTTATATAATTGCATTCACATGATTGTTATGGCTTTATAGATTGATTGTTAGTGATCTATGCATTTTGTTGATGAGCAGTTCCTTATCTCTCACATTCGTTCTGGTTTTACTGCTGTGATTGGCTGACTTTATTGGTCAGATTATAGGAATGTGGTGTCTCTAATCATGTGCATGAATGAGAGGATCAGGCAGTGTATCGTACTGTGTGTGTATGTGGTCCGTATGATGCTGTTAACCCCTTGTACCCGTACCCACACCTCCACTCTATCTGACCTCTTTGTGACCCAGCTGGTTCAACTTATTCTGTAACACTGTTTGTCACCGACTGAGGTTACGTCCCAAATGGTACCCTATTCCCTATATAGTGCACTACTATAGACCAGGGCCCATAGTGCTCTGGTCAAAATGTATGCCCTACATATAAGGAACAGAGTGCCGTTTGGGATGCAGAGTCAATCTCAACTTTGTCCCCAGATGAGATCTACCCATCCCTCCTCCTCCACCCCTCTACCTCGCGTGTGGGAGGGACAGTGGCCGGAAGGTTGTCTGGGACTCTGTCTGGTTGGGTGCAGCAGGGGATGTCCACATGACTCAGTTCAGTATGGGGATTTTATAGTGTGGTGACAAGCGCATATGTCCACCAACATGCATGTGTTTGTGTGTGCTGCATGTGTGTGTATTTGTCTGCATTTGTGTGTGTGTGTGTGTGTGTGTGTGTGTGTGAGAATACATGGGAGGTCTTCCTGTGTCTGAGAGGTGCTTTCCCAAAACGGATTACCCCATACATCTCTAATATCTGACAGTAAATCAGGTTTATTATGCAGATATTGCATTTATTTATTTTCTCCCATCTTACAATGATGGCTTTGTGTCCAAACTGCACACAACTGTGTAAATCTGTGTGCAGTCTGTGTGTATGATGAGCCCCCACAGAGATAGCCCTGTGGTATTGGGAATCTCCTCCACAGCCAACCACACACATCCTTTAGTCATTATCAATCTGGATGAGACCCAACAAGTAGGGTTGGTTGGTGATTAGGGTGTATAAAGACTCTATTTAACCTCTAATTAGCACAACATACAGCTCTCTCTATGTCATGCTGCATAGCCGTCTATTTTAGATATGGCTCTGGCTGTATAGGGAGATTCCCAACGAGTCTATGTATCTTCACCTATAGTTACTGGCAGTGATAAATCACAGATGCTTTCAGACCTCAAATGTAGTCTATTGTTGAGACGAGTATAAGTCCTGCAAAGTTTTATAGATCCAGCTGCATAAATAGGCCTGCAGTCCAAATGAATGAGAAAGATTGCCACTGTCTACTTTCATCATTTTAGATGGTAACTATCTTTCCCATTCATTTAGGAATGGTCCTTGCTTTCCGTGATCCTTGGGACATCCCCTATCCCATTGAAGTTTAAATGTAAAATGGGTAAGGTTAGGTAAGTGTGATGGTTAAGGTCAGGGTTCAACTCAAGGATCCTAGAAAGCACCATTTAGGGAATCTGGATTGACAAACTTTGATTTTGAAATGAAGAACTACCCCTCTAAGGAACAATAAGGCAGCATTGCCTGTATGATGGGCTGAAAGACCTCCCCTGCAGCCCCTCAGGGGACCTCAGTCAGTCCAAGAACACTTCAGAGCTTTATGGGACCCGGCTGTGAGTAGAGCGTAGGTGCACTTGACCCAGAACAATGACACTCTTTAAGTGTTATAGTGGACCACGTGATGTCTAATTGTACAATCTACCAGCCAGGGAAGGGAAGTGGCTGAGGGAGAGGAGAGAGAGAGGAGGGAGAGATGGCGCCAGCAGCCATGTTGACCTGTACTGACTGCTCAGTGTGCTCAGCGGATGGAGCCTGACCCTTTGTGAGGCAAGCGTTCAGGGGGGTGTGAATGAGAGTTCAGAGTGTGTGGAGGAGAGTGTGCGTGTGGCGGGGGTTCAGAGTGTGTGGGTGTGGGGGGTTCAGAGAGTGCGTATGGGGGTGATCAGAGTGCGTGGGGGTGGTGGGTCAGTGTGTGGGGTCAGTGTGTGTGTGAGTGTGGGGGGTTCCGTGTGTGTGTGTGGGGGGATCCGAGTGTGTGTGTGTGTGTGGGGGGTGGTGGTTCAGAGTGTGTGTATGAGAGTGTGTGTATGGCGGGGGTTCAGAGAGTGTGCGTGAGGGGGGTTCAGAGAGTGTCTGAGTGTGGGGGAGGGGGGTCAGAGTGTGTGTATGGCGGGGTTCAGAGAGTGTGCGTGAGGGGGGGGTTCAGAGAGTGTCTGAGTGTGGGGGAGGGGGTCAGAGTGTGTGTGTGTGGGGGGGTCAGAGTGTGTGTGAGTGTGGGGGGTTCAGAGTGTGGGGGGGTCAGTGTGTGTGTATGAGAGTGTGTGGGGAAGGGGCAGGGGCAGAATGACAGATTTGTACCTTGTCAGCTCGGGGGTTTGAACTTGCAACCTTCCGGTTACTAGTCCAACGCTCTAACCAAAGAATTGTAATAATTTGAACACTCTGGAAAAGATTTACTAGTCTGTCTTTTTCAAAAGTAATGTAAGTGTGCTTTACACACAGCCTTGATCTTTTCTTTAATTAAACAACACGTCCAAACTTTAGACTGATGCAAACGTTCAGAATGTCCAGCTTTCTGTGTTACTAAAATTCAATCAATTGTCACAGGGAATATTTATGAGATAGTATGCCTGAAAACCCACGGAGCAGGGACGAGTTCAACAACACGTCATCTGTTTCATCCCTGTGTGGTTATCAATGCAGCACCAACATGTGTCTCAGAAGAGAGGAACGAGCAAGAGAAAAAAGAGCACCCCCCCGAAAAAGAAATTGTAACGGACAAAGCCTACAATTTGTGGCTGAGCATGAAGCAAACAATGTGCATTTTCCCTCACAAAGGCTGCCTGTCAGCAGTGTTCTCTGCTCTTCTCACTGTAGCTTAGTTTGAACACGGCTGGGGACGGCCGTAGCATCACTGTGCTTGTCATGTTGCTGTATAAAAGCCAGTCACCTCGAAGGGAAAAGACTCAACTATTCAACAGTGAATAGTGGGGTTGTAGGCAGGAAGAATAGCTGTTTATCTAAATGCTCCTGGGCTAAACATAGTCAGCTGTCATTATGTCTGTCTATTCTTCCTATTCCCCTCAAACATGTATTTATTTATGTCCCAATTCTGTCGTCTAATGACCCATTTTGTGGCTGAAGAGACTAGCTGAGCCTCCCAGTCGCCCCACGGGAAAGGGAAGTGACTCGAGGCAGCGGAGGGGAGGCAGTCTCTCTTGAGCCTGTAGAGGACCGTGGTATAAACCACCTATCAGGAAGAGCATGGACAGTGTTTCAAATCAACGTCAAGCCCTGTCTTCCAGCTTGCAGGCCTGTGGTGTGTACACATGTTCCTTCATCAGGCATAATCGCTCATTAAATGATCAAACTCAATGAATTTAACTGTACAGTTGTGCACTCAGCCAATACATAGAGAATTTTTTCCTTCTTCCCTAAACTTTTACCAATGAATGTCAAGGGTTTGTATGCTTGTAGAGTCACAATACCTGCAGGACATTTCTAAACCTCAGACTGTCAGGACCGGGTCCAGGGTCCAAGGTCTAGGGACATTTGAATGGGGCCATATTATATATATATTTTTATGTATACATATACAGTGCATTCAGAAAGTATTCAGACCTCTTGACTTTTTCCACATTTTGTTACGTTACATACAGCCTTATTCTAAAAAGGATTAAATCGTTTTTCCCCCTCATCAATCTACAAACAATACACAACAAAATGGAAATATCACATTCACATAAGTATTCAGACCCTTTGGCAGGAATGATAGCTTTAGGTATGACTCTTCTATGCAGATCCTTTCAGGTTGGATGGGGAGTGTCACTACACAGCTGTTTTCAGGTTTCTCCAGAGATGTTAGATCGGGTTCAAGTCCGGGCTCTGGCTGGGCAACTCAAGGACATTCGGAGACTTGTCCGAAAGCCACTCCTACGTTGTCTTGGCTGTGTGCTTAGGGTCGTTGTCCTGTTGGAAGGTGAATCTTCGCCCCAGTCTGAAGTCCTGAGCGCTCTGGAGCAGGTTTTCATCAAGGATCTCTCTGTACATTGCTCCAGGGGCGGACTGAAACAATAATTCAGGCCGGGAATTTGACTCCATCCCAGGCCACCCTGTTCATGCAAACCACAAATTTACAGAACTAGTTATACATTTGGCCACTATGTTAGTCTGAGAAGAAAGTTATCCACATTACAAAATACAAACTATGGGACTGACCAACAAGTAGCCTATCTGAACACTGAGTTTTCACGGTATGCTATGGCTATGGGAGCACCCTCATAAACTCACTAGGAATACACCAATAATAATAAAAATTATTATCTTTAATTTCAAGCATCCAGCATATCAAAAGTATCAAGCATCTTCACGTACACACATTCACTGAACTTGAACATAAAGCTACAACAATGTTAGTAAGTTTAATACAAAAGTCAAAAAAGCACTCCGTTACAAAATAAATGTAGATTCCAATGTTCACTCACTGGTGTCCATAAAGCAAACGGCACAAAATAAACACATCTAAACACTAAACATTGGCTACATAACTGCAAGTATAATACGAAAGTCCAGAAAACATGCCTCTGTACAAAAGCTTTAACTCACAGCAAATGTTCTGTCACCCTTGTCAGGCTGTTAAGGAAGAGACATAGCATAGCTTCTTCAGAGTAACCAGGGAGTAATTACCACTAGTAAACCAGTAACTCACCGCTCTCTGCCATCTTGTCAATGATGTCATCTTTGTCAAGTCCCATAAGAATCTCCTTCTCTGTTTCCATCAAAAGGAACACTTCAAGGTTCTCTTGCGTGAGGGAGGTTCTTAGGCGGTTCTTCACGAATTTCAGGGTGGGGAAGGTCCTCTCACACGCCACGAGTGATGGATAGGGTGAGGAGGAACTTGTAGCCCAAACCAATGATGTGATACCCATCCGTGAGCAGATTGTTCTGAGAGGAGAAGATAGCAGCATATTGTGCAGTTTTTACACGTGGAACAAGTTCTGCTCACCAACTCCACACTTTCATCAGGATCCTCAAAGCCTTTCCCTAATTCATCACTGGCGGAGGTGGCCCTGGTGTTGTACTCCTCCAATGCTGACTGTTTCAGTCTTCCCCACTGTTGTGCAAGGCTGATCAGTTCAGCCTGCAATGCCTCAACAGTGGCATGTTCATCAAATTCCAGTAAACATTGGCTGAGCTCCTTCGTGGCTGTCTTTGGAAGGCCCTTTTCTCTGATCTCAGGAAAATGCTTTGGCTTCATGCAGGAGACATCTGTACACAGCACTGCATCTGCTGCATAACGTCAGTGAATACTTTCAACAACAGTGTCCAGTACCACATTGTGGATCTTGATTTTGTAATCCATGTCTGCATTAGCAATGGGCTCATCTTCTGCAAACTCACCTGGTTTTCTCTTCTTTTTTTCTGTTGTTCTCTTCTCTGGGAGAGCAGTCTGAGCTTTGGTATCAGTCCTGCTGCTCCTCCAGAATGCCATTGACCCACTCAACAAAGTCATCTGCAGCCCTCTTCACTCCCTCAAAGTCTCGGGTGCACTTTCTCAGGTTATCCTCCGTCACCAATTAGTGTAAAGTGCACGGTCAGGCTTTGCAAAGCTTCCAAATACTTTCCCCAAGGCCTCGTCTTTGGCCCACCAGCGTGTGTCACCAGTTACATCAAGCCGTCTGTGTCTCCTTTCCCCAAGGCCTCGTCTTTGGCCCACCAGCGTGTTTCACCAGTTACATCAAGCCGTCTGTGTCTCCTTTCCCCAAGGCCTCGTCTTTGGCCCACCAGCGTGTTTCACCAGTTACATCAAGCCGTCTGTGTCTCCTTTCCCCAAGGCCTCGTCTTTGGCCCACCAGCGTGTTTCACCAGTTGCATCAAGCCGTCTGTGTCTCCTTTCCCCAAGGCCTCGTCTTTGGCCCACCAGCGTGTTTCACCAGTTGCATCAAACTGTCTGTGTCTCCTTTCCCCAAGGCCTCGTCTTTTGCCCACCAGCGTGTCTCACCAGTTACATCAAACGTCTGTGTCTCCTTCCCCAAGGCCTCGTCTTTGGCCCACCAGCGTGTTTCACCAGTTACATCAAACCGTCTGTGTCTCCTTCCCCAAGGCCTCGTCTTTGGCCCACCAGCGTGTTTCACCAGTTACATCAAACGTCTGTGTCTCCTTCCCCAAGGCCTCGTCTTTGGCCCACCAGCGTGTTTCACCAGTTACATCAAGCAGCCTGTGTCTCCTTTCCTCAAGGCCTCTTCTTTGGCCCACCAGCGTGTTTCACCAGTTACATCAAGACACTGTCTGTGTCTCCTTCCCCAAGGGTGTCTTTGGCCCACCAGCGTGTTTCTCCAGTTACATCAAGCCGTCTGTGTCTCCTTTCCCCAAGGCCTCGTCTTTGGCCCACCAGCGTGTTTCACCAGTTGCATCAAAATGTCTGTGTCTCCTTTCCCCAAGGCCTCGTCTTTTGCCCACCAGCGTGTCTCACCAGTTACATCAAGCAGCCTGTGTCTACTTTCCTCACTGGTTTCCTCCCATAGCTTAATGCGCTTGTAGGAATCTCGAACGACACTGCAATGTCATTCAGTACAACCCCAGTGGTGTCAGTTAGCACAAGGTTGAGGACACGTGAGTAACACCATATGGGCACTTGGTTAGGAGACTCTCCTGTGACCGATGCAGAGAAGTCCCTGCATATTAGCTGCTCCGTCTGTTGCATTACCAACACACTGTTTGATATCTCTGTCCACCTTCTCAAGGGTCTGTTTCACAAGGTCCACAAAGTACTGTCCAGTCGATGACTCACAGTCAATGACCGCAATGAGTCTCTCGTGGACAACATCAGTGACATATCGCAGAGCTACTGCACACTGGTCTTTGGATGTTAAATCCTGTGTGGGGCCCATTTGTATTGAGAACATCCCTGCCTTTCTCACTTCAGCAACTGTCTGCTGAATCAACATTCTGATGACTTCAATGACTTTATATGCTGTTGTTTTGGACGTCATATTTACCAAGGACCCTCTTCCTTTACTTCCCATCTGCTTCTTGCTCTTCTCAATGCAATCACTAACATGCTCTTGTAGGCAGACATCATATTTGCTGAGCAACAATATAAGCTCAAGAAACTTGCCATGTTTTCCAAGTTATATGCAGCTTCGTCTGTCTGTGTCCTCTGTAAGCTAAGCTGTCTCTCTCTGTCTCTCACATTTACCAATGTCTCTCTCTCTGTCTGTCTCTCTCTCTGTCTCTCTCTGTCTGTCTGTCTTTAACTATATCAATCACACGTTCCATGACCTGCCTCCTCTTTCTGACCTGGTCTCGTTGAACTGACATTTGCTTATCACTCAGAAGGGTACGGATGTCTGCTTTGCCGGCTGAGGAAAAGGCTTCTGCACTTTCTCTATGGGTCTGGCTTCTCTCATGTTCCTGTACTCTCTGATGGGCATGTTTCCAGGCCTGCATGTCTCCTTTGACAAATGCACTATCACTGGCTGAAGGTTTTGCGAATGCAAGGCATACTGAGCAGAACAAGGAGTGAGTTATTTCATTGTATGTCAGCCATTTTCTGTATGTGCCATCTTTGTAGTGGAATACATAGAGAATTACTCTTTGAGGGGTTTGTTTTGGGTGGTACTGAAAATATAAGTCAAAATCCTTGGACTGAGGCCGGGCAAAATAATCAAATGGATGTTCAGTGCTTCCACTGTCCCTTTCTATTTTCCCTGTACTGGGCTCTGAACCTCTGTCTGTCTGTCTCTCTGTCTGTGTCTCTGTCTGTCTGTCTGTCTGTCTGTCTGTCTGTCTGTCTGTCTGTCTCTCTGTCTCTCTTCTCTCTGTCTCTCTGTCTCTCTGTCTCTCTAGTTCTCTCTCTGTCTCTCTAGTTCTCTCTCTGTCTCTCTAGTTCTCTCTCTCTCTCTCTCTCTCTCTGTCTGTCTCTCTGTCTCTCTAGTCTCTCTCTCTCTCTCTCTCTCTCTCTCTCTCTAGTCTCTCTCTCTCTCTCTCTCTCTCTCTCTAGTTCTCTCTCTCTAGTCTCTCTCTCTCTCTCTCTCTCTCTCTCTCTCTAGTTCTCTCTCTCTCTAGTTCTCTCTCTCTCTAGTTCTCCCTCTCTCTCTCTCTCTCTCTGTCTCTCTCTCTCTCTCTCTCTCTCTCTCTCTCTCTCTCTCTCTCTCTCTCTCTGCAATCCAGTTCCTCTGCAGAATGAGAATAACATTGTAAATAACCTAAACTTGTATTACTTGTGCAGTCATCGATTGTATGCCCCCCAATTACAGTCCTACTGATAATCTCATAAATAAAGAACATACTCATCTAAAATCATAGCCTACATGTTTAGGTTTGTGCTCTTCAGTTGTACCTGAAGGTTCCTGCTCTGAGTCTGACTCTGAACTGACCACCTCCTCCAGTTCTGCAGGAGCACCTGAAGCTCTCGTGCTGCTGCTTCCTTCTGCACCTTTACAAAGAAAATACTTGATTATCATACTCACTATCAGTAGTGTATCAGTAGACTACATCAATACACCTCTGGAAAAAAATAGAGTAGCCTCTTAATTTGGAGTGGTCTCGTAATTTGGAGTGTTCTCTTAATTTGGAGTGTTCTCTAAATTTGGAGTGTTCTCTTAATTTGGAGTGGTCTCTTAATTTGGAGTGGTCTCTTAATTTGGAGTGTTCTCTTAATTTGGTGTGGTCTCTTAATTTGGAGTGGTCTCTTAATTTGGAGTGGTCTCTTAATTTGGAGTGTTCTCTTAATTTGGAGTGGTCTCTTAATTTGGAGTGGTCTCTTAATTTGGAGTGTTCTCTTAATTTGGAGTGTTCTCTTAATTTGGAGTGGTCTCTTAATTTGGAGTGGTCTCTTAATTTGGAGTGTTCTCTTAATTTGGAGTGTTCTCTTAATTTTTCCCAGAGCTGTATATTATTTTAGTAACTTGTAATGCTGGTGCCTATTGCGCTAATGATCTTTGTCATTGCCTGTGCTGTGTCACACAGGCTACTGTGTTATGTTCATGGATGCATCATGTTTACGTTACTGTAGCCTGTTTCGCTGTACAGTGGATGTGCACTTTCCCCAGCGTATGTGGTATGACTCATGACCGAATTCTGGCAAGTCCATAGTCTAGGTTTACTATTAGTTGAAACATATTGCCTTCAATGTCATATTATGATCACTATGTTGCACTCATTGCTATGATATAATTCCTCCATGGAGGCGTAAAACATGCAAACTGTTTAGCCTCCCGGCCGTTGTGTCACGGTTATTAGCCATGCTGGGTGTCAGGTTTGTGTGTCAATGTGTGTGTTTTAGCTAGTGTTTTTGACTGACCTGGTTCCTTACTGGCGAACATGTCGCTTATGTTGCAGCATTTAGCTGTGTCTGTGGCAAGGGCCTTTAACCTTTTTATTCTCTCCCTCTCTGCTCCACCTTTCCTTTTCTGACTGTCCATTTCGCCGTGCGACTTGTCTACAATGTTATCGGCAGAGAAGCAGGTAGACGGTTGCTATATTCGTTGCGGAGAGACCTGATGTCATTTTTGGCACGTGCACCCTCAGGTGGGGACACTGCAGTGAGAGAGTGAGAGTCGCACCTGATGCGTGGATTCTCCGTCAACTCATTCCTGCTTGCTATATTATCGCTGGTCAAGTTGACTATTCACGGCAGGCCAAAAGGACCCTCAGGACAGCGGGAAATGTCCTGGTGCTCCCTGCTTTGCTCTGTTCATCTTTCCCTCGATCCTGAATAGTCTCCCAGTACCTGACTCTGAAAAACATCCCCACAGCATGATGGTGCCACCACCATGCTTCATCGTAGGGATGGTGCCAGGTTTCCTCCAGACGTGACGCTTGGCATTCAGGCCAAAGAGTTCAATCTTGGTTTCATCAGACCAGACAATCTTGTTTCTCATGGTCTGAGAGTCTTTAGGTGCCTTTTGGCAAACTCCAAGCAGGCTGTCATGTGCCTTTTACTGAGGAGTGGCTTTCGTTGGGCCACTCTACCATAAAGGCCTGATTGGTGGAATGCTGCAGAGATTGTTGTCCTTCTGGAAGGTTCTCCACAGAGGAACTCTGGAGCTCTGTCAAAGTGACCATTGGGTTCTTGGTCACCTCCCTGACCAAGACCCTTCTCCCCCAATTGCTCAGTTTGGCCGGGCGGCCAGCTCTAGGAAGAGTCTTGGTGGTTCCAAGCTTCTCCCATTTAAGAATGATGGAGGCCACTGTGTTCTTGGGGACCTTCAATGCTGCAGACATTTTTTGGTACCCACCAAATCTGTGCCTCAATTCTGTCTCTGAAAATTCCTTCGACCTCATGGCTTGGTTTTTGCTGTCAACTGTGGGACCTTACATAGACAGGTGTGTGCCTTTCCAAATCATGTCCAATCAATTTCATTTACCACAGATGGACTTTAATCAAGTTGTAGAAACATCTCAAGGATGATCAATGGAAACAGGATGCACCTGAGCTCAATTTCAAATATCATAGCAAAATTTCTTAATATTTATGACAGTAAGGTATTTCAGTTTTTATGGGCTAATGTGTGTTGATTGATGCAAGAAATAATATTTAATCCATTTGAGAATAAGGTTGTAACGTAACAAAATGTGGAAAAAGTCAAGGGGTCTGAATACTTTCCGAATGCACTGTATGTGCATATGAAATGCTGTAAATATATATTAGTGGGGGGCTGTAGGACTGGGATGGGGTGGTGGGCCGCGGGGCCTCTGGGTCAAAGCAGCCTTTGTGTGGGAGCTAGCTAGCGGCGGGAGCCTCTCTCTGGGGCCTCCCCTCAGCTCGGCAGTGCCCGGGCCTTGTGGTGGCGGATCACAGTTAATAACTGTGGGTTGGGCTGTCAGAGGCACTTAGCTTGACGTTGGACAGACAGGGCCCTCGAACAGAGACTCTCCTCTGCCTGGCCTGTGGCTGCAGGGCAGGAGCACCCAGGCATGGGACCGGAGAGCACAGCCACCTGGCCTGGGGTGGGGCAGATAGGTAAAGGAACGCTGGTCAGAAAATGGAGATGGAGAGACTTATAGAAATGGATCTTGGAAATGTAACTGTGTGTGTGTTTGAGTGGTTGAATTTGTTTGTAGGCTGTCGGCTGCTGTGGCTTTATATAGTTTGGGCAGGCTATCCATTTCCCAAGCTGACATGATTTGACTGTTGAGGAGTTAATTTCCTATTCAGGAAAAAGACCATTACCCATTAACACATTTAATGTAGCCTAAACATTCTCAGTGAACCCACAATGCTGTTTTCTTTCATCTGTGATTGATTGAATAGCGGCCTGTGATTTGCCCTGTTATTTCCACATCCTTGTCATTGCCATGGCACTTTAGCCACTTCTGTCAACAGTGACTAGTTACCCTGCAATCTGGCATTAGATCAGATGCTGATAGGAAGGAATATAATGACTGGGTAAACAGGAGAGGCTGCGGGGATACCTGCTTTTAAACCATTTATCTCATCTCACCAACAGGGATGAGATGTGGACTTTGAATCCCCAGGGGAAGAACACAGATTGTTCAGTCACTGCCTGTCTCGTTTCACTGGAAATAAAACCCACTCCAAGATGAGACCTTCTTCATTGGACCAAGCGGTCCTTTGAAATCCTTCTCGTCCAGAGTACCTGCTTTATGAGAAAGGAGCTGATAACAGCTAATTACTGCTCTGGCCTGCTCTGCAGAGGGTCAATTAAGGTCTGATATTGATAGGCTGAAACGGTTATGGTGCTTAAGTTTCCTCCCAGCCACTCACATTAGATATGGTTCAGTGGAGGAAACAGAACGTTCTGTTAGTCTTAAGGACCCTCTCCCTGAAGGTAAACCTACCTATATCTGATTCTGATTATAAAATCACAACTTGACCTCACAATGCAGGTGATACTCCAATGTATCAATTTATCTATCTATAAACTACAGGTCCATTTATTTTCTCTGTTGTGTGAGGTACAGGCGTTTTTGAATATTCATGATAATTTCAATAGATTGTTAGAAATTAAAACTCAATTAGTCCCATTATCCACTGACGTACACTCCAGGTACCGTAGCGGCAAACGAACCAGACACTAAGTGGATGGTAGACACCGGCCGGTAAGTGGGATGACGCAAGGCTTACCTTTCCTTTAAATGCACACGTAGCTTATTGATATAGCCGCTTCACCCGGTGAAAGACCCCAGTCTGGTACTTTAGAGTTCGGGGAGCCTCTGGCATTCTGTTTAAATCATCACTTCCTGCTCTCAATCCCTGCGTCTGCTTATACTTCATACTCCCCCCCGCCACCACCACCACCACCACCAACACCCCCCCCCCCCCACCCCCAGTCCTGCACCCCCACCTCGGCCTGTCCCTGCCCTGGCTTAGGCCCGCCTGTCTGGCAGGCAGGGAGATGATCAGGGTCTTAGGGCTCTGGGTGAAGGGATCTGCTCCCTCAAGGCTCCCTTCATAATGAAGGGTTAATCAGTTAGCCCCAGAGCGGGGCTTCCAGGCAGACCCACAAGCCACCCTGACTGTAGCCATAGCCCGAATCCACCTCCCCTGCCGCAGCAGGCCACACTAAACAAAACTGGTTTGGCCTTGTCCTTGACAAGACCCTCTCTCCCACCCTCCGCCTCCCCTGCTGTCTCCACAGCATGCACTCTCTCACAGCACGCACAGACACACTGAGAGAAACCAGGTGCCACATCGGTTTCCAAAGAGTGTTTGGCTGCTCTCTTTCTCTTACCTTTTGGGCTATTGCTCCCCCCCCCTTCCCCCCAACCCTCAGACTCAGACACACATCGTCTGACCCCAAAGCCTCCTTCTATTTTCCCTGACTGAGTGGGGTTATGTTCTTGATCCTCTCTGGAGAGGCTGTGGGGTCAGACAAGAAGAAGGCAAACATACGTGGCGTGGGTGGTTTGCTTAGTTGGGAAGCAGATGTACTCAGAGACTGATTTCCATGTTGTTTCAAGTCTGTCGTTGAACAAGAGAGATGATATTGTTCTGTGTAATCAAAGTCTTTGCTCCTGGACTTGAACTGATCTTTTTTAGCGACAGCACTGTAATGTGTTGTAACAGTAAACTTATCTGGTTTTCTACATTGTCATTTTCATTGAACCTTTATTTAACTAGGCAAGTCAGTTCAGAATACATTCTTATTTTCAATGACGGCCTAGGAACAGTAGGTTAACTGCTTTGTTCAGGGGCAGAACGACAGATTTTTACCTTGTCAGCTCGGCGATTCGATCTAGCAACCTTTTCGGTTTCTGCTCTAACCACTAGGCTACCTGCCACCCCAATTTCAGGGTAAATTGGTAATAACATAATAATGAATTACTCATTAGTTTTATTGTTCAGACATTCTGTTGAATTCTCTGAGTCAAGGAATACAGTATTCCATAGTTACCTAATGATTTTGTGAATAACAGTATTAAGTGTAAAATAAATCACTATGGCACTTAAAATGTGAATTGATGAATCAGGATTTAACTGGCTTTCCAAACATACTTCTAAACATGTATGCTTTAGGAATAGTCTGCCCAATCCCTTATGTGAAGCTTTGTCATCGCTAAATCACTTTAACACTACTTAGTTAATCAATGACACATGGAAAGTTCTGGCACGTTCTGAACCACCTCACTATTTTCTATCCCGTAATTTGAGTAGTGAGTGTTTCCTCTCATCCATTCATCCCCTCCTCCATCCATCCCCTCTTCCCTCCATCCCCTTCCCTCCATCTCCTCTTCCCTCCATCCCCTCTTCCCTCCATCCCCCTTCCCTCTCCCCTCTTCCCTCCATAAATTCTTCCCTCCATCCCTTCTTCCCTCCATCCCTTCTTCCCTCTATTCCCTCTTCCCTCCAGCTCCTCTTCCCTCCATCCCTCTCCCTTCCATCCCTTCTTGCCTCCATCCCCTCTTCCCTCTATTCCCTCTTCCCTCCATCCCTCTCCCTGCCACCCCCTCTTCCCTCCATTACCTGCCAAACCAGACTATTCACCATCACGCTAATGCTTGTGTTGCTTTCCAAGGTGCTCCATTGCTCATGTATTACTCAGGATTCTCATTTGTTTTAATTTCCCAAACCTCTTTTGGCCCTCTCTCTTGCTCCTGCTTCTCTTTCTCTCTCGCGCATTCAAGCAGGCGCCACTCGCACACACATACGATCTCTCTCTCGCCCTCTCTCTCTGTTCCTTCTCTCTCTCTCCCTCATGCCCCATCACAGAGGAGGAGAGAGAGGGGACAGAGAGGAGGAGAGAGCGAGGGGACGGAGAGTATGAAAGAGAGAGGGGACAGAGGAGGAGAGAGGATGAGAGAGAAAGAGGGTACAGAGAGGAGGAGAGAGGAGAACACAGAGGAAGTGAGAGAGGAGTGAGAGGAGGGGGAAGAGAGAGAGAGAGAGAGAGAGAGAGAATAGTGATGTAGAGGATTGAGATATTGGAGGGTAGACAAGGGATTGGAAGAGATGGAAGGTACACTCTTAGAAAAAATGGTTCCAAAAGGGTTTTTTGGCTGCCCCATAGGAGAACTATTTTTGGTTCCTGGTAGAAACCTTTTTGATTGCAGGTCAAATATGTTTTGGTAGTATTAGTGGTACTGGTGGTGGTGGTGGTGGTAGTAGTAGTACTGGTGGTGGTAATGGTGGTGGTGGTATTGGTAGTAGTAGTAGTACTGGTGGTGGTAGTATTGGTAGTAGTAGTAGTACTGGTGGTGGTGGTGGTGGTATTGGTAGTAGTAGTAGTACTGGTGGTGGTGGTATTGGTAGTAGTAGTAGTACTGGTGGTGGTGGTGATATTGGTAGTAGTAGTAGTACTGGTGGTGGTAGTATTGGTAGTAGTAGTACTGGTGGTGGTATTGGTGGTAGTAGTAGTAGTACTGGTGGTGGTGGTGGTATTGGTAGTAGTAGTAGTACTGGTGGTGGTAGTATTGGTAGTAGTAGTACTGGTGGTGGTGGTGGTATTGGTAGTAGTAGTAGTACTGGTGGTGGTGGTGGTGGTGGTGGTGGTGGTGGTGGTGGTGGTGGTATTGGAACTGCCGATCTGCGGCCAACAAGGCAGTGTTCATCTCAGCCTATGCCTCCCTCCAGTCCCTCGACTTCTTGGCACTGACGGAAACATGGATCACCACAGATAACACTGCTACTCCTACTGCTCTCTCTTCGTCCGCCCACGTGTTCTCGCACACCCCGAGAGCTTCTGGTCAGCGGGGTGGTGGCACCGGGATCCTCATCTCTCCCAAGTGGTCATTCTCTCTTTCTCCCCTTACCCATCTGTCAATCGCCTCCTTTGAATTCCATGCTGTCACAGTTACCAGCCCTTTCAAGCTTAACATCCTTATCATTTATCGCCCTCCAGGTTCCCTCGGAGAGTTCCTCAATGAGCTTGATGCCTTGATAAGCTCCTTTACATTTACATTTAAGTCATTTAGCAGACGCTCTTATCCAGAGCGACTTACAAATTGGTGCATACACCTTATGACATCCAGTGGAACAGCCACTTTACAATAGTGCATCTAAATCTTTTTAGGGGGGGGGGGGGTGAGAAGGATTACTTATCCTATCCTAGGTATTCCTTAAAGAGGTGGGGTTTCAGGTGTCTCCGGAAGGTGGTGATTGACTCCGCTGTCCTGGCGTCGTGAGGGAGTTTGTTCCACCATTGGGGGGCCAGAGCAGCGAACAGTTTTGACTGGGCTGAGCGGGAACTGTACTTCCTCAGTGGTAGGGAGGCGAGCAGGCCAGAGGTGGATGAACGCAGTGCCCTTGTTTGGGTGTAGGGCCTGATCAGAGCCTGGAGGTACTGAGGTGCCGTTCCCCTCACAGCTCCGTAGGCAAGCACCATGGTCTTGTAGCGGATGCGAGCTTCAACTGGAAGCCAGTGGAGAGAGCGGAGGAGCGGGGTGACGTGAGAGAACTTGGGAAGGTGAACACCAGACGGGCTGCGGCGTTCTGGATGAGCTGTAGGGGTTTAATAGTTGCAGTAATCCAGACGGGAGATGACAAGTGCCTGGATTAGGACCTGCGGCTTCCTGTGTGAGGCAGGGGTATGCGGATGTTGTAGAGCATGAACCTACAGGAACGGGCCACCGCCTTGATGTTAGTACAGGGTGTTGTCCAGGATCACGCCAATGTTCTTAGCGCTCTGGGAGGAGGACACAATGGAGTTGTCAACCGTGATTGCGATATCGGCTGCCTTCGATACTGTGAACCATCAGATCCTCCTCTCCACCCTCTCCGAGTTGGGCATCTCCGGCGCGGCACACGCTTGGATTGCGTCCTACCTGACAGGTCGCTCCTACCAGGTGGCGTGGCGAGAATCTGTCTCCTCACCACGCGCTCTCACCACTGGTGTCCCCAGGGCTCTGTTCTAGGCCCTCTCCTATTCTCGCTATACACCAAGTCACTTGGCTCTGTCATAACCTCACACGGTCTCTCCTATCATTGCTATGCAGACGACACACAATTAATCTTCTCCTTTCCCCTTCTGATGACCAGGTATCGCATCTCTGCATGTCTGGCAGACATATCAGTGTGGATGACGGATCACCACCTCAAGCTGAACCTCGGCAAGACGGAGCTCCTCTTCCTCCCGGGAAGGACTGCCCGTTCCATGATCTCGCAATCACGGTTGACAACTCCATTGTGTCCTCCTCCCAGAGCGCTAAGAACATTGGCGTGATCCTGGACAACACCCTGTCGTTCTCAACTAACATCAAGGCGGTGGCCCGTTCCTGTAGGTTCATGCTCTACAACATCCGCAGAGTACGACCCTGCCTCACACAGGAAGCGGCGCAGGTCCTAATCCAGGCACTTGTCATCTCCCGTCTGGATTACTGCAACTCGCTGTTGGCTGGGCTCCCTGCCCGTGCCATTAAACCCCTACAACTCATCCAGAACGCCGCAGCCCGTCTGGTGTTCAACCTTCCCAAGTTCTCTCACGTCACCCCGCTCCTCCGCTCTCTCCACTGGCTTCCAGTTGAAGCTCGCATCCGCTACAAGACCATGGTGCTTGCCTACGGAGCTGTGAGGGGAACGGCACCTCAGTACCTCCAGGCTCTGATCAGGCCCTACACCCAAACAAGGGCACTGCGTTCATCCACCTCTGGCCTGCTCGCCTCCCTACCACTGAGGAAGTACAGTTCCCGCTCAGCCCAGTCAAAACTGTTCGCTGCTCTGGCCCCCAATGGTGGAACAAACTCCCTCACGACGCCAGGACAGCGGAGTCAATCACCACCTTCCGGAGACACCTGAAACCCCACCTCTTTAAGGAATACCTAGGATAGGATAAAGTAATCCTTCTCACCCCCCTTAAAAGATTTAGATGCACTATTGTAAAGTGGCTGTTCCACTGGATGTCATAAGGTGAATGCACCAATTTGTAAGTCGCTCTGGATAAGAGCGTCTGCTAAATGACTTAAATGTAAATGTAAATGTAGAAGTAGTACTGGTGGCGGTGGTGGTGGTATTGGTAGTAGTAGTAGTACTGGTGGTGGTGGTATTGGTAGTAGTAGTAGTACTGGTGGTGGTGGTGGTGGTGGTGGTGGTGGTGGTATTGGTAGTAGAAGTAGTACTGGTGGTGGTGGTGGTGGTATTGGTAGTAGTAGTAGTACTACCATACCAGTACTACCACCACTACCAATACCACCACCACCAGTACTACTACTACTACCAATACCACCACCACCACCACCACCACCACCACCACTACTACTACAATACCACCACCACCACCACCACCAGTACTACTACTACTGCCAATACCACCACCACCACCACCACCAGTACTACTACTACTTCCAATACCACCACCACCACCACCAGTACTACTACTACTACCAATACTGGTGGTGGTGGTAGTATTGGTAGTAGTAGTACTGGTGGTGGTGGTGGTGGTATTGGAAGTAGTAGTAGTACTGGTGGTGGTGGTGGTGGTGGTATTGGCAGTAGTAGTAGTACTGGTGGTGGTGGTATTGGTAGTAGTAGTAGTACTGGTGGTGGTGGTGGTGGTGGTGGTGGTGGTATTGGTAGTAGTAGTAGTACTGGTGGTGGTGGTATTGGTAGTGGTGGTAGTACTGGTAATGGTAGTGGTGGTAGTGGTAGTGATATTGGGTATTTTATCAGGATCCCCATTAGCTGTTGCTAAATCAGCCCTTCCAAAATCAGCCCCTTCCTGGGGTCCATGCAGAACATGAAACATGACATAATACAGAACATCAATAGACAAGAACAGCTCAAAGAACTAAACGTTTTTTTAATGGCACACATATCCGACATATCACTGTATACACACAAACTATCTAGGTCAAATAGGGGAGAGGCGTTGTGCCGTTAGGTGTTTGCTTTATCTGTTTTTTGAAATCAGGTTTTCTGTTTATTTGAGCAATATGAGATGGAAGGAAGTTCCATGCAATAAGGGCTTTATATAATACTGTACGCTTTCTTGAATTTGTTCTGCATTTGGGGACTGTGAAAAGACCCCTGATAGCATGTCTGGTGGGGTAAGTGTGCGTGTGTCAGGGCTGTCTGTAAGTTGACTATGCAAACAATTTGGGATTTCCAACACATTCATGTTTCTTGTAAAAGAAGAAGTGATGCAGCCAGTCTCTCCTGAACTCTTAGTCAAGAGAGAATGGCATGCATAGTATTTATATCAGCCCTCTGATTACAATGAAGAGCAAAACATGTCGCTCTGTTCTGGGCCAGCTGCAGCTTAACTAGGTATTTCCTTGCAGCACTGGACCACACGACTGGACAATAATCAAGATAAGACAAAACTAGAGCCTTCAGAACTTGCTTTTTGGAGTGTGGTGTCAAAAAAGCAGAGCATATCTTTATTATGGACAGACCTCTCCCCATCTTTACAACCATTGAATCTATATGTTTTGATCATGACAGTTTACAATCTAAGGTAACGCCAAGTAATTTAGTCTCCTCAACTTTTTTAAGAGCCACACCATTCATTACCAGATTCAGCTGAGGTCTAGAACTTAAGGAATGATTTGTATCAAATACAATGATCTTAGTTTTAGAGATGTTCAGGACCAGTTTATTACTTGCCACCCATTTCAAAACAGACTACAACTCTTTGTTAAGGGTTTCAGTGACTTCATTAGCTGTGGTTGCTGATGAGTATATGGTTGAATCATCAGCATACATGGACAAACATGCTTTGTTTAATGCCAGCGGCAGGTCATTGGTAAAAAATAGAAAAGAGTAGAGGGCCTAGAGAGCTGCCCTGCGGTACATCACACTTTACATGTTTGACATTAGAGAAGCTTCCATTAAAGATACCTTTTGAGTTCTATTGGTTCTATTTCTATTTCAACAACAACAACAAGCAGGACTCAAACGATATTCTCCAAACACCCCGCAGGGCAGACATCCCAATTATTCGCATAAGGAAGCGACGCAGACGAAGTAGAGCCGGATGCCTCATCCGGATCCGCAGAAGACGAGTAGGAAAGCTGCCGTTACCGTCAATGTTACTCGCCAACGTGCAATCATTGGACAATAAAGTAGACGAGGTACGATCACGAATATCCTAGCAATGGGACATCAAAAACTGTAATATCCTATGTTTCACGGAATCGTGGCTGAATGACGACATGGATATTCAGCTAGAGGGATACACGCTGCACCGGCAAGAAAGAACAGCACACTCCGGTAAGACGAGGGCGGAGGTCTGTGCATATTTGTAAACAACAGCTGGTGGACAAAATCTAAGGATGTCTCCAGATTTTGCTCGCATGAATTGGAATATTTTGTGATAAATTGCAGGCCGCACTACTTGCCTAGAGAGTTCTCAGCTATACTGAACAGCTATGTGGCTGTTTATTTACCACCCCAATCAGATGCGGGCACTAAGACCGCACTCAGTCAGCTGTATAAGGAAATAAGCAAACAGGAAACCACTCACCCAGAGGTGGCGCTCCTAGTGGCCGGAGACTTTAATGCAGGGAAACTTCAATCAGTTCTACCAAATCTCTATCAACATGTTAAATGTGAAACCAGAGGGAAAAAAATTCGAATCACCTGTACTGCACAAACAGAGACGCGTACAAAGCTCTCCCTCGCCCTCCAGTTGGTAAATCCGACCACAACTCTATCCTCCTGATTCCTGCATACAAGTAAAAATTAAAGCAGGAAGCACCAGTGACTCGGTCTATAAAAAAATGGTCAGATGAAACAGATGCTAAACTACAGGACTGTTTTGCTATCACAGACTGGAATATGTTCTGGGATTCTTCTGATGACATTGAGGAATACTAAGATTGAATCCTACTCGTCGGATGTGGCAGGGCTTGCAAACTTTTACAGACTACAAAGGGAAGCTCACCTGCGATCTGCCCAGTGACACGAGCCTACCAGATGAGCTCAATCATTTCTATGCTCGCTTTGAGGCAAGCAACACTGAGGCATGCATGAGAGCATCAGCTGTTCCGGATGACTGTGTGATCACGCTCTCCGTTGCCGACGTGAGTAAGACGTTTAAACAGGTCAACATACACAAGGATGCAGGGCCAGACGTATTACCAGGACGTGTGCTCCGGGCATGTGCTGACCAACTGGCAGGTGTCTTCACTGACATTTTCCACATGTTCCTGATTGAGTCTGTAAAACCAACATGTTTCAAGCAGACCACCATAGTCCCTGTGCCCAAGAACACAAAGCCTAAATGACTACAGACGCATAGCATTCACATCTGTAGCCATGAAGTCCTTTGAAAGGCTGGTAATGGCTCACATCACATGGTAGTGGTGTTAGTGATGGTAGTAGCAGTGGTGGTGGTGGTAGTTTGGTAGTGGTGGCAGTGGTAGTAGTAGTGGTGGTAGTGGTGGTCGTTGTAGTAGTTGTGGTAGTAGTTGTGGTAGTAGTAGTGGTAGTTGTGGTATTAGTATTGGTGGTAGTGGCTGTCGTAGTAGTAATGGTGGTGGTTTAAGTGGTGGTGTTGGTGGTAGTGGTGGTGGTTGTGGTGGTACTGGTAGTGTTGGTCGTGGTGGTAGTGTTTGTAGTGTGAGTGGTGGTAATAGTGGTGGTGGTCGTGGTAGTTGTGTTAATGTTGGTGGTGGTTGTGGTGGTAGTAGTATTGGTGATGCTGGTGGTAGTGGTGGAGGTTGTGGTGGTAGTGGTGGTGGTAGTCTTGGTGTTGTTTGTGGTGGTGGTAGTGGTGCTGGTGGTGGTGGTAGTGTTGGTACTGTTAATTGTGGTGGTAGTACTGGTCGTGGTAGTGGTCATGGTGGTAGTGTTGGTGGTGGTTGTGGTGGTATTGGTGGTGGTTGTGGTATTGGTGGTGGTAGTGGTATTGGTGGTGGTAGTGGTAGTGTGGGTACTGGTCGTGGTGGCGGTGGTAGTAGTATTGTTTGTTGTGGTGTTAGTGATGGTAGTAGCAGTGGTGGTGGTGGTGGTGGTAGTTTTGGTAGTGGTGGCAGTTGTAGTTGTGGTTGTGATAGTAGTAGCAGTAGTGGTAGTTGTGGTATTAGTATTGGTGGTAGGGACAGTACTATTAGTAGTGGTGGTGGTTTAAGTGGTGGTGTTGGTGGTGATGGTGGTTGTGGTGGTGTTAGTGGTGCTAGTGGTGGTGGTGGTAGTGGTGGTGGTGGTAGTGTGGGTCATGGTAGTGGTGGTGTTGGTGTTGGTTGTCATATTAGTGGTGCTGTTGGTAGTTGTATTGGTACCGGTAATGGTGGTTGTGGTGGTGGTGGTAGTGGTGGTGGTAAGTGTGGTGGATGTGGTACTAATTGTATTGGTGGTGACTGTGTTAATGGCGGTGGTTGTGGTAGGTACTGGTGGTGGTTGTGGTGGTGGTGGTGGTGGTAGTCTTGGTGTTGGTGGTAGTAGTAGTGGTGGTAGTAGTAGTAGTGGTAGTGATGGTAGTGGTAGGGGTGGAAGTAGTATTGGTGGTAGTGGTTGTGGTGATAGTGGGGGTAGCAGTGGTGGTGTTGGTGCTGTTAATTGTGGTTGTGGTAGTGGTTGTGGTAGTGGAAGAGGTGGTAGTTGAAGTAATGGTGGTGGTATTAGTGCTGGTATAGTAGTAGTGCTGGTAGTAGTAGTGGTGTTGGAAGTAATTGTGGTGCTGGTACTAGTAGTGGTGGTGGTGGTGATAGAAGTAGTGCTGGTAGTAGTAGTGCTGGTTGTGGTGGTGGTGGTAGTGGTGGTGGTGATATAAGTTGTGGTGGTGGTTGAAGTATTGGTGTTAGTCATGCTGGTGCTGGTGTTAGTAGTTTTGCTGGGGGTGTTAGTAGTGGTGGTGGTGGTAGTGGTGGTGGTAGTGGAAGTAATGCTGGTTGTGTTGGTTGTAGTGGTGGTGGTGGTAGTGTTGTTTTTGTGGTGGTAGTAGTAGTGCTGGTGGTAGTAGTGTTGGTGGTTGCGGTATTGGTAGTGGTGGTGATGGTGGGTTTGGTGGTGGTAGTGGTAGTTGTGGAGTTAGTAGTGGTAGGTGTGGTAGTGGTGTTATTATTGGGGGAATTGGTGGTGGTATTAGTGGTATTGGTGATGATGGTAGTAGTGGTTGTAGTGGCGGTGGTGGTGGCGATAGGGGTATTGGTATTGGTGTCGTCGGTGGTATTGGGGATGTCGTGGGGATGTTTGTAATGGTGGTATTGGTGGTAGTGTTGGTGGTGGTAGCAGTGGTGGTGGTGGTAGTAATGACTGTGGTGGTAGTAGTGGTCGTCATGATAGTAATGATGTTGGTGGTGGTAGCAGTGGTTGTGGTATTGGTAGTAGTAGTGGTAAAAGTAGTGGTGGTATTGGAGGTACTGGTGGTAGTAGTATTGCTGGTGGTGGTAATAGTGGTGATGGTGGTAGTAGTGATGATTGTGGTGGTAGTGGTGGTGGAGGTAATAGCAGTGGTGGTGGACATTTTATTGGTGGTGGTGGTCATGGTGGTAGTTGTACTGGGGGTGGTAGTGGTGGTAGTGGTGGTGGTAGAAGTATTTGTGGTAGTTGGGGTGGTGGTAGTGGTGGTTTTAGTAGTGGTAGTGGTGGTAGTGGTAGTGGTGGTTATGGTGGTGATGGTAGTGGTAGCGGGGGTAGTGATAGTGGTGGTAGTGCTTTTAGTGGTGGCAGTGGTGGTGGTGATGGTGGTGATGTTGGTGGTGGTGGTGGTAGTAGTGGTGGCTGTAATGTTTGTGGTATTAGTGGTGGTGGTGGTAGTAGTGATGATGGTGGTGGTAGTGTTGTTGGTGGTCATGGTGGTAGTTCTACTGGTTGTTGTAGTGGTGGTTGTGGTAGTGGTGGTGGTAGTAGTATTGGTGATGGTGGTGGGGGTAGTGGTGGTTATGGTAGAGGTGGTTGTGGTAGTATTGGTGGATGTGGTGGTGGTGGTGGTTGTGGTGGCATTGTTGTAATATAAGTATAAGTATAAGTTAATGGTAGTACTGGTGGTAGTGGTAGTGGTGGTATTGGTGGTGGTGGTAGTGGTGGTGATGGTGGTGGTTGATGTTGTATTGGTGGTGGTGGTCATGGCAGTAGTGGTAATGGTGGTGGTAGTGGTGGTTGTGGTAGATGAGGTTGTTGTAATGGTGGTTGTGGTGGTGGTAGTAGTGGTGGTAGTAGTAGTGGTAGGGGTGGTAGTAGTAGTGGTGGTAGTGTTAGTGGTGGTAGTCGTATTGGTGGTGTTGATAGTAATGGTGGTCGTGTTGGTGGTAGTAGTATTGCTGGTGTTGGTATTAGTGGTAGTGTTTCTAGTGGTGGTAGTAGTGGTGGAAGTGGTGGTGGTAGTATTTGTGGTATAGGGTTGGTTGTAGTAATGGTGGTGGTGGTGGTGGTAATGTAGGTGGTGATGGTAGGTGTGGTGGTGATTATGGTGGAGGTGCTGGTAGTAGGTGAGGTGGTTGTTGTAGTGGTGCGGGTGATGGTAGTGGTTGTGGTGGTGGTATTAGTGGTATTGGTGGTGACGGTGGTAATGGTGGTGTTGGTGGTAATGGTGGTAGTTGTCGTTTTGGTGGTTATATTGTTGGTGGTATTATTGGTGGTAGAAGTAGTGGTGGTGGTGGATGTAGTATTTCTGGTGTTGGTAATAGTGGTGGTGTTGTAGTGGTCTGGTAGTGGTTTCAGTGATGGTGGTAGTATTGATGATGGTGATAGTAGTGGTGGTGTTGGTAGTGTTGTTGTTGTTGGTGGTGGTCATGGGGGTAGTTGTACTGGTGGTTTTATTGGTGGTTGTTGTAGTGGTGGTGTTGGTAATGGGGGTAGTTGTACTGGTGGTTTTATTGGTGGTTGTTGTAGTGGTGGTGGTAGTAGTATTGGTTATTGTATTAGTATTAGTGGTGGTAGTAGTGGTAATGTAGGTGGTTTTAATTGTGGTGGTAGTGGTGGTTGTAGTGATGGTGGCGGTTGTGGTAATATAATAATAATATATGCCATTTAGCAGACGCTTTTATCCAAAGCGACTTACAATCATGTGTGCATACATTCTACGTATGGGTGGTCCCGGGAATCGAACCCACTACCCTGGCGTTACAAGCGCCATGCTCTACCAACTGAGCTACAGAAGGACCAACAGTATTAGTGGTGGTGGGGTGGTAGTAGTTGTGGTGGTAGTAGTGGTTGTTGTGGAGTTCGTGGTGGTAGTGGTGGTGGTAATTGTGGTGGTAGTGGTAGTAGTTGTAGTGGTGGTGGTGGTAATTGTAGTGGTAGTATTGGTTGTTGTAGTGATTTTGGTTGAAGTAGTAGTGGTCGTGGTGGAGGTAATGGTGGTAGTAATAGTGTATGTGGTGGTAGTGGTAGGGGTGGTGTTAATGGTGTAGGTAATAGTGGTTGTGGTGGTAGTGGTGGTTGTGGCAACCACCACTACTACCACCATGACCACTACCACCACCACCACCACCACAAACACCACTACTACTACCAACACCACAACCACCACTACCCACACAACCACCTTTTCGACTACCACCACTACTACCACCACCAATACCACAACCACAACTACCACCACAACTACCACCACAACCACTATCACCTACACCATTAACACCACCCCTACCACTACCACCACATGGTAGTAATGATGATGATGGTTGTAGTGGTGGTGGTAGTAGGGGAGGTTGGGGTAGTAGTTGAGGTGGTGGTGGTAATTGTGGTGGAAGTTGTGGTGGTGGTAGTACTATTGGTGGTTGTGGTAGTTTTGGTAATGGTGGTAGTTGTAGTGTTCTTTGTGATAGTTGTAGTTATGGTAGTAACAGTTGTAGTGGTGGTAGTAGTATCGGTAGTGGTGGTAGTGATGATAGTAGTAGTAGTGGTGGTGGTGGTAGTGTTTGTATTAGTGGTGTTAGTGGTAGTCAGGATAGTGGTAATGGTATTGGTGGTGGTGGTGGTGGTATTATTGGTGGTAGTGGTAGTGGTAGTTGTGATGGTGTTAGGTGTAGTGGTGGGAGTATTGGGGGTAGTTTTGGTGGTGGTTGTGGTAGTTGTGGAGTTAGTGGTGGTAATGGTAGGTGTGGTAGTGGTGGTGGTTGTGGTAGTTGTGGAGTTAGTGGTGGTAATGGTAGGTGTGGTAGTGGTGTTATTATTGGGGGAATTGGTGGTGGTATTAGTGGTATTGGTGATGATGGTAGTAGTGGTTGTAGTAGTGGTGGTGGTGGTAATGTAACTGGTGGTGGTTGTTGTTGTGGTGGAGATGGTGGTGGTAGGTGTGGTGGTAATGGTGGTGGTTGAAGTAATGGTGATGGTAGTAGTGGTGGTGGTGGAAGTAAGGCTGGTAGTAGCAGTGCTGGTGGATGTAGTGGTGGTGGAGTTGGTGTTGGTAATGGTGGTAGTGGCAGTGGTGGTGGTGTTAGTAGTAGTGCTTGTAGTAGTAGTGCTGGTTGTGGTAGTGGTGGTGGTATTAGTATTGCTAGTGGTTATGGTTGTAGTGGTGGTAGTATGGGTAGGTGGGGTGGTGGTGGTGGTGGTACTAGTAGTGATGGTGGTTGAAGTAATGGTGGTAGTAGTAGTAGTGGTGGTGATAATAGTAGTACTAGTAGTGCTGGTTGTGGTAGTAGTGTTGGTGGTAGTGGTGGTGGTGGTAGTGGTAGTGATGGTTGTGGTAGTGGTGGTTAGAGTAGTGGTGGTGGTGATGGTGGTAATAGTGGTATTGTGGTGGTGGTGGTAGTGGTTGTTGGTAGTGGTGTTTGTGGTAGTGGTGTTAGTAGTAGTGGTGGTGGTGGTAGTTGTGGTGGTAGTGGTACTAGTAGTGATGGTGGTGGAAGTAATGGTGGTAGTAGTAGTAGTGGTGGTGGTAGTAGTAGTGCTGGTAGTTGTAGTGCTGGTGGTGGTAGTAGTATTTCTGGTGGTGGTGGGTGTGGTGGTGGTAGTGGTGGTGTAAGTAGTTTTAGTGCTGCTGGTGGTAGTAATGGTGGTGATGGTGGTAGAAGTGGTGATGGTGGTAGTGTTGTTCGGGGTGGTGGTTGTAGTTGTGGTGGTGGTTGTGGAATTGGTGGTGGTGATAGTAGTAGTGGTGGTTGTAGTTGTGTTGGTTTTAGTAGTGGTAGTGGTGGTTAGAGTAGTGGTGGTGGTGGTTGTATAATTGCTGGTGGTGATAGTAGTGGTAGTGGTGGTTGTGGTAGTGATGGTAGTGGTGGTTGTGGTAGCATTTGTGGTAGTGGTAATGGTGATGGTAGTGTTAGTGGGAGTGGTGGTAGTATTTGTGGTAGTGGTAATGGTGATGGGAGTGGTGGTGGTGGTAGTAATGGTGGTGGTAGTGGTGGGTTGATAGTTGTGGTGGTATTGGTGGTGGTAATTGTTGTAGTGGTAGTGGTGGTGGTGGTAGTTATTATGGTGGTGTAGTAGAGGTGTTTTTTGTGGTAGTGGTGTTGGTAGTAGTGGTGGTGGTGGTAGTCGTGGTGGTTGTGGTAATTGTGGTTGTAGTAGTGGTTGTGATAGTGGTGGTGGTGGTAGTGGTGGTTAGAGTAGGAGTGGTGGTGGTGGTGGTAGTTGTGGTGGTACTAGTAGTGATGGTGGTGGAAGTAATGGTGGTAGTAGTAGTGGTGGTGGTGTTAGTAGTAGTGCTGGTTGTGGTAGTAGTCATGGTGGTGGTAGTTGTGGTGGTAGTTGTAGTGGTGGTTAGAGTAGTGGTGGTGGTAGAAGTATTGCTGCTGGTGGTGGTGGTGGTAGTAGCGGTGGTGTAAGTAGTTTTAGTGCTGCTGGTGGTAGTAATAGTGGTGGTGGTGCTGGTTGTGGTTGTGGTGGTGGTGGTTAGACTAGTAGTGGTGGTGGTTGTAGAATTACTGATGGTGATATTAGTGGTAGTGGTGGTTGTAGTTGTGGTTGTGGTGGTTAAAGTAGTGGTAGGGATGGTAGTTGTGGTATTGGTGGTAGTGGTAATGGTGGTGGTAATGTTAGTGGTAGTGGTAATGTTGGTGGTAGTAATGATGGTAGTGGTGGGAGTTGTAGTGAAGGTTTTGATAGTGGTGGTGGTGGTTGTGGAAGTGGTATTAGTAGTAGTGGTCGTGGTAGTTGTTATGGTGGTGTTGTAGTGGTGGTTTTTGTGGTAGTGGTGTTGGTAGTAGTGGTGGTGGTGGTTGTAGAATTGCTGGTGGTGATAGTAGTGGAAGTGGTAGTTGTGGTGTTGGTGGTAGTATTGGTGGTGGTGGTGGGAGTCATGGTGGTGATGGTGGTAGTGTTGGTAGTTGTAGTGGAGGTTGTGATAGTGGTCGTGGTGATGGTAGTGTAAGTTATGATGGTGGTGGTAGCAATGGTGTTTTTTGTGGTAGTAGTGTTGGTTGTGGTGGTGGTGGTGGTGGTGGTGGTGGTGGTGGTGGTGGTGGTGATGGCTGAAGTAGTGGTGGTTGTGGTAGTGGTGGGTTGGTAGTTTTGGCAGTTGTAGTGGTGGTGGTAATGGTGGTCATGGTAGTTATTATGGTGGTGTAGTATTTGTGCTTTTTTGTGTTAGTGATGTTGGTAGTAGTGGTGGTGGTGGTATTAGTGGTGGTGGTGGAAGTATTGTTGGTGGTTGCGGTAATTGTGGTGGTAGTAGTGGTTATGGTAGTGGCAGGGTGGTGGTTGAAGTAATGGTGGTGGTGGTAGTGGTGGTAGTTGTAGTGGAGGTAGTGTTCGAGGTGATGGTGATAATGGTGGTATTGTGGTAGTGGTGGTCGTGGTAGTTATTATGGTGGTGGTAGTAGTGGTGTTGGTATTGGTGGTTGTGGTAATGGTGTTATTAGTAGTGGTGGTGGTAGTAGGGGTGGTGGTGGGTGGTGGTAGTAGTAGTGGTGGTGGTGGTATTAGTAGTGTTGGTGGTGGAAGTAATGGTGGTAGTAGTAGTAGTGGTGGTGTTAGTAGTAGTGCTGGTGGTAGTAGTGGTGGTGGTGGTAGTAGTGGTGGTGTAAATAGTGGTGGTAGTAGTAGTGGTTGTTGTGATACTATTAGTGATGGTGGTAGGAAGTAATGGTGGTAGTTGTGGTGGTGTTAGTGATACTGCTGGTCGTGATAGTGCTGGTTGTGGTGGTGGTTGTGGTGGTGGTTGTGGTAGTGGTTGTGGTGGTGGTGGTGATAGTGGTAGTGGTGGTACAAGTAGTTTTTGTGCTGCAAGTGATAGTAATGGTGGTGATGGTGGTTGTGTTGTTCGGGTGGTGGTAGTAGTAGTCGTGTTGGTTGTGGAATTGGTGGGGCTGGTTGTGGTGGTAGTGGTTGTAGTTGTGGTGGTTTTAGTAGTGGTAGTGATGGTTGTGGTAGCTGAAGTTTATTTAGTGCTTTATCCGGGTAGCTGGAAAGTAGAGCATTGCAGTAGTCTAACCTAGAAGTAACAAAAGCATGGATTAATTTTTCTGCATAATTTTTGGACAGAAAGTTTCTGATTTTTGCAATGTTACGTAGATGGAAAAAAGCTGTCCTTGAAACAGTCTTGATATGTTCGTCAAAAGAGAGATCAGGGTCCAGAGTAACGCCGAGGTACTTCACAGTTTTATTTGAGATGACTGTACAACAATCAAGATTAATGATCAGATTCAACAAAAGATCTCTTTGTTTTTTGGTACCTAGAACAAGCATCTCTGTTTTGTCCGAGTTTAAAAGTAGAAAGTTTGCAGCCATCCACTTCCTTATGTCTGAAACACAGGCTTCTAGGGAGGGCAATTTTGGGGCTTCACCATGTTTCATTGAAATGTACAGCTATGTGTCATCCGCATAGCAGTGAAAGTTAACATTATGTTTTCAAATGACATCCCCAAGAGGTAAAATATATAATGAAAACAAAAGTGGTCCTAACAAGGAACCTTGAGGAACACCAAAATTTACAGTTGATTTTTCAAAGGACAAACTATTCACAGAGACAAACTAATATCTTTCCGACAGAAAAGATCTAAACCAGGCCAGAACTTGTCCGTGTAGACCAATTTGGGTTTCCAATCTCTCCAAAAGAATGTGGTGATCGATGGTATCAAAAAGCAGCACTAAGGTCTAGGAGCACGAGGACAGATGCAGAGCCTCGGTCTGATGCCATTAAAAGGTAATTTACCACCTTCACAAGTGCAGTCTCAGTGCTATGATGGGGTCTAAAACCAGACTGAAGCATTTCGTATACATTGTTTGTCTTCAGGAAGGCAGTGAGTTGCTGCGCAACAGCTTTTTCAAAAAAAATGGAGAGGAATGGAAGATTCGATATAGGCCGATAGTTTTTAAAATATTTTTCTGGGTCAAGGTTTGGCTTTTTCAAGAGAGGCTTTATTACTGCCACTTTTAGTGAGTTTGGTACACATCCGGTGGATAGAGAGCCGTTTATTATGTTCAACATAGCCCTAGCACAGGAAGCAGCTATTTCAGTAGTTTAGTTGGAATAGGGTCTATGCAGCTTGAAGGTTTAGAGGCCATGATTATTTTCATCATTTTGTCAAGAGATATAATAATAATAATAATAATAATATATGCCATGTCTCTCCTGATCCTAGGTACTGGCAGAGTTGTGCAGACTCAGGACAACTGAGTTTTGGAGGAATACGCAGATTTAAAGAAGAGTCCGTAATTTGCTTTCTAATGATCACGATCTTTTCCTCAAAGAAGTTCATTAATTTATTACTGCTAAAGTGAAAGCCATCTTCTTTTGGGGAATGCTGCTTTTTAGTTAGCTTTGCGACAGTATCAAAAATACATTTAGGATTGTTCTTATTTTCCTCAATTAAGTTGGAAAAATAGGATGATCGAGCAGCAGTGAGGGCTCTTCAATACTGCACGGTGCTGTCTTTCCAAGCTAGTCTGAAGACTTCCAGTTTGGTGTGGCGCCATTTCCGTTCCAATTTTCTTGAAGCTTGCTTCAGAGCTCGGGTATTTTCTGTATACCAGGGAGCTAGTTTCTTATGACAAATGTTTTTAGTTTTTAGGGGTGCAACTGCATCTGGGGTATTGCGCAAGGTTAAATTGAGTTCCTCAGTTAGGTGGTTAACTGATTTTTGTCCTCTGACGTCCTTGGGTAGGCAGAGGGAGTCTGGAAGGGCATCAAGGAAACTTAGTGTTGTCTGAGAATTTATAGCACGACTTTTGATGCTCCTTGGTTGGGGTCTGAGCAGATTATTTGTTGCAATTGCAAACGTAATAAAATGGTGGTCTAATAGTCCAGGATTATGAGGAAAAACATTCAGATCCACAACATGTATTCCATTGTACAAAACTAGGTCCAGAGTATGACTGTGACAGTGAGTAGGTCCAGAGACATGTTGGACAAAACCTAGTCGATGATGGCTCCGAAAGCATTTTGGTGTGGGTCTCGTGGACTTTTCCATGTGAATATTAAAATCACCAAAAATCAGAATATTATCTGCTATGACTACAAGGTCCGATAGGAATTCAGGGAACTCTGTGAGGAACGCTGTATATGGCCCAGAAGGCCTGTAAACAGTAGCTATAAAAAGTGATTGAGTAGGCTGCATAGATTTCATGACTAGAAGCTCAAAAGACGAAAACGTCATTATTTTTTTTGTAAATTGAAATTTGCTATTGTAAATGTTAGCAACACCTCCGCCTTTGCCGGATGCACGGGGGATATGGTCACTAGTGTAGCCAGGAGGTGACGCCTCATTTAACACAGTAAATTCATCAGGCTTAAGCCATGTTTCAGTCAGGCCAATCACATCAAGATTATGATCATTGACTATAACTGCCTTTGAAGTGAGGGATCTAACATTAAGTAGCCCTATTTTGAGATGTGAGGTATCACGATCTCTTTCAATAATGACAGGAATGGAGGAGGTCTTCATCTTAGTGAGATTGCTAAGGCGAACACCGCCATGTTTAGTTTTGCCCAACCTAGGTTGAGGCACAGACATGGTCTCAATGGGGATAGCTGAGCTGACTACACTGACTGTGCTAGTGGCAGACTCCACTAAGCTGGCAGGCTGACTAACAGCCTGCTGCCTGGCCTGCACCCTATTTCATTGTGGAGCTAGAGGAGTTAGAGCCCTGTCTATGTTGGTAGATAAGATGAGAGCACCCCTCCAGCTAGGATGGAGTCCGTCACTCCTCAGCAGGCCAGGCATGGTCCTGTTTGTGGGTGAGTCCCAGAAAGAGGGCCAATTATCTACAAATTCTATCTTTTGGGAGGGGCAGAAAACAGTTTTCAACCAGCGATTGAGTTGTGAGACTCTGCTGTAGAGCTCGACACTCCCCCTAACTGGGAGGGGGCCAGAGACAATTACTCGATGCCGACACATCTTTCTAGCTGATTTACACGCTGAAGCTATGTTTCGATTGGTGATCTCTGACTGTTTCATCCTAACATTGTTGGTGCTGAAGTAAGTCGCTCTGGATAAGAGCGTCTGCTAAATGACTTAAATGTAAATGTAAATGTAAGTGGATAACAATATCTCTATACTCACCAGTTTTAGCTTTAGCCAGCACCCTCTTCAGATTTGCCTTAACGTCGGTAGCCCTGCCCCCTGGTAAACAGTGTATGATCGCTGGATGATTAGTTTTAAGTCTAATACTGCGGGTAATGGAGTCACCAATGACTTGAGTTTTCAATTTGTCAGAGCTAATGGTGGGAAGCTTCGGCGTCTCAGACCCCGTAACGGGAGGAGTAGAGACAAGAGAAGACTCGGCCTCAGACTCCGACTCGCTGCTTAATGGGGAAAACCGGTTGAAAGTTTCTGTCAGCTGAATGAGCGACACCGGTTGAGCATTCCTACAGCATTTCCCTCCAGAAGTCTTGAGAAAGTTGTCCGGCTGTGGGGACCGTGTGAGGGGATTTATACTAACGTTACTATCTGTACTTACTGGTGGCACAGACGCTGTTTCATCCTTTCCTACACTGAAATTACCCATGCCTAAAGATTGTGTCTGAAGCTGGGCTTGCAGCACAGCTATCCTCGCCGTAAGGCGATCGTTCTCATGTATATCATGAGTACAGCGACTGCAATTAGAAGTCATCATGTTAATGTTACTACTTAGCTTCGGCTGGTGGATGTCCTGATGAACCATGTCCAGATAAAGCATCCGGAGTGAAAAAGTTTAATGAAAAAAAAAGTTGAGTGAGGGAAAACTAAAAATATAAACGGTAATTAAAAAGTGAAAACCGTAAAGTTGTCAGGTAGCAATGGAAGGTTGGCAACAAAACGCACAGCAACACGTGGTGGTAGTAGTGGTGGTTGTGATACTAGTAGTGATGGTGGTGGAAGTAATGGTGGTAGTAGTGGTGGTGTTAGTGATAGTGCTGGTAGTAGTAGTGCTGGTTGTGGTAGTGGTGGTGGTGGTTGTGGTAGTGGTGGTTAGAGTAGTGGTGGTTGTGGTTGTGGTGGTAGTATTGTTGGTTTGTGGTGGTGGTGGTGGTGGTGGTGGTTGTAGTGGTGGTGCAAGTAGTTTTTGTGCTGCTGGTGGTAGTAATGGTGGTGATGGTGGTTGTGTTGTTCGGGGTGGTGGTAGTACTAGTGGTGGTGGTTGTGGAATTGGTAGTGGTGGTTGTGGTGGTGGTTAGAGTAGTGGTGGTGGTTGTAGAATTGCTGGTGGTGATAGTAGTGGTAGTTGTGGTTGTGGTAGTGGTAATGGTGGTGGTGGTAGTAATGGTGGTCATGATGGTAGTGGTGGGTTGTTAGTTGTGGTATTGGTGGTGGTAATTGTGGTGGTTGTCGTGGTTGTGGTAGTGGTGGTGGTAATGGTGGTTTTGTGGTAGTGGTGGTGGTAATTGTGGTGGTAGTAATGCTTGTGGTAGTTATGATGGTGGTGGTGGTAGTAGTGGTGGTTTTTGTGGTAATGCTGTTGGAAGTAGTTGTGGTTGTGGTAATTGTGGTGGTAGTAGTAGTTGTGGAAGTGGTCGCGTGGTGGTTGAGGTAATGGTGATGGTAGGTGTGGTGGTAGTTGTAGTGGAGGTAGTGATAGTGGTGGTGCTAATGGTGGTATTGTGGTACTGGTGGTAGTGGTAGTAGTGGTGTTCTTGGTAGTTATGATGGTGGTGGTAGTATTGGTAGTTTTTGTGGTAGTGGTGTTAGTAGAAGTGGTGGTTGTGGTATTAGTGGTGTTGGTGGAAGTAGTGGTGGTTGTGGTGTAGTAGTGGTTGTGGTAGTGGTTGGGTGGTGGTTGAAGTAATGGTGGTGGTAGTAGTGGTTTTAGTGGTGGTGATGATGGTAGTTGTGGTGGTAGTGGTTGTTGTGGTGGTGTTAGTATTGGTTGTGGTGATAGTGGTGGTTATGGTAGTTGTGGTGGTAGTTGTGGTGGCCATAGTAGTAGTAGTGTTAGTAGCTGTTGTGGTGGTAGTAGTGGTGGTGGTGGTGGTGGTGAAAGTAATGGTGGTTTTAACAGTGCTTGTGGTGGTGGTGGTGGTGGTAGTATTATTGCTGCTGGTGGTATAGTAGTATTGTTGGTGGTAGTTGTTTTAGTGGTAGTGGTGGTGGTGGTTGTAGTGTTGTTGGTTGTAGTCGTATTGGTGGTGGTGGTGCTGCAGGTGGTTGTTGTAGTGTGGTGGTGACGGGCTGAGGTCTGATAAATATATCTGTTTGTGATTAGCAGTTATAAAGCCACCACCAAATCCATCACCAAATGACACCCTATTCCTTACATAGAGCACTACTTTTGACCAGAACTCTATCAGTTCTGGTCAGAACTATTGCACTATGTAGGGAATAGGGTTGCATTTCGGATGATGTCTGCTTCTTCCTGGCCTTGGCACTACACGGCCCTCAATATGTTCCATGTTAGTAGGACCACAGAGGGCTTTTGAAGAATGGATAGATGGATTGATGGATAAGGCGGTGGGGGGAGGTGGTAGTACTACCGTACTGTCAAACTCAAAGGAGGGGGTTGATGTAGTGCTGTGTTAACCTGTCCAAGGGCAGCATAGCAATAACAAACAGGAGATCACTGCACTGCTCTGGCCTCTAACCCTGGCCTCTCCTGACCAAGGAATAGATCAGTATCACACCAACACTGCCACACAGGGACAGCTGCAGCACACACACATACACACACACACACAAGTATATGCACACACAGAAACGCTCAATAAGAAACATTGAAATCCCTCATGTGGAACCGAAATCTGTGTTACCTGAATGGTTGAATCTTCAACCCATTCTGGGATTTCTGTTCATGTGTCGGACGCTCAGACCAAGGTATTTGTTCCCTTCATCTTTGGGACATTAAATATCTTTCACTAGGGCTTGCTTTCAATGATTAACTGCTTTTTGTAGCTTTTTGTTTTTTAGCAAATCAAAGGGATTTACCTGGGAGATTTAAAGCTTCCTCATTGGTGTCTGTCAGTCAATGATTGACATTCTTCATGGCAGCTAGCTCCGCCCACTAAGGGATTCTATTGTCTTACCCACAAAGCCATTCTCATGTCCGGGTTCGGTAAAGCGCTTCAGATGCATTTGAGACGGAAACACTGGGGGACGGCTGAGACAGTGACACACTGATTGGGACAAGACCATGCAAACCACAAGACCCCAGGGTCTGATGAAACTCATGGTAAGAAGACTTCAACATCTACATGCATCAGGGCAACCGAACTTCACACCAAAACAATGTAGTATGATATAACTGCTGAGCCTGAAGTTTATTTTCCCAGAATTCAAGGCTTCCTGTTTGAGTGCTCATTGGTGAGAGATACTCATGTGAGCTCTGAGTCAAAGCCACCAATATTGATGGGTAAAGCGATAAATGTGCGTGTGTGAGCGCATGTGTGTGTGTGCTTACTTACTTATGTGCCTACGAACGTGCGTGTGCATGTGCGATCGTGCATCAGTGTATATGTTTGATGTTGGACCTGTGTGTTGATTAGTTAGAAATGTGTTTGATGTTCTGTCTGCTTGACTTAGTGAGGTGGACTTCAAACCCTATCAGCTTGCCTTTGACGACTCTCAAATGGCTGCAGCATCAGTAGCTATAAAATGGTCACCCTCCAAGCCTCTCCTTCATTGATGAACAGATAAGATTTCGTTCTCTCTCCTTCTCTCTCCCCTTCTCTCTCTCCTCTCTCTCCCCTCTCTCCTTCTTTTTTTCTCTCTCTCTCCTCTCCCCATCTCTCTCACCCTCTCTTTCTCTCTTCCCTCTCTTTCCCCACCTCTCTCCCCTCTCTCGCTCTTTCTCTATCTCGTTCCCCTCTCTCCCCACCTCTCTCTCTCTCCCCCCGCTCCACCTCTCTCTCCCTCTCTCCTTCTCTCTTTCTTCCCTACCTACCTCCTTACTCACATGAATAGTTGTACTTAGGTTGAATATAGGGCTAGTATTCAACCATATCTGTTTCCATGTGCTCTAACCATATGCTTGACGTCCCCTTTTAGGCGTTGGGTCAGAGGATAAATGTGTGACAACGGTGTTGGTGTTGGAAAAACAGTGTTTTCAGCTGAGCTTACACCTCCCCGATGCTTTAATCTAACTGTAGGTTAAAGAGACAGGATGGAAATTGAGTTAGACTTGTAGCCATACATCCTGTTCCAATATCTAAACACCCTATACCCTCAACAACCAGTGGACCTGTCATTTTGCTGTTGTGCCCCTCATATACACCCATTAAAGACCGCTAACTTATTTCAGATATTAAAATGTCAAGCAAACACCATTCCATAATTAAACAATAAGGAATGAGGGCTGTTCTTATGCACGACGCAACGTGAAGTGCCTGGATACAGCCCTTAGCCGTGATATAATGGCCATATACCACAAACCCCCGAGGGTTTGTGGTATATGCTATTATAAACTGGTTACCAATGTAATTAGAGCAGTAAAAATAAATGTTTTGTCATACCCGTGGTATATGGTCTGATATACCATGCCTGTCAGCCAATCAACATTCAGGGCTCAAACCACCCAGTTTATAATGTGCATAATAAACTTCCTGTTGAGTCCTTCATTGAGCTATAACATGCTCATCAAGATGACTAAGTCACTCAGTTTTCCATTTGAATAATTGTTTGTCTCAATTTCTAGATGTTCAAGAATAGAGCTTTGCCCAGTCTGATATTCCATGATTTCTCCTCTTGTTTTCAGGTAAAGGCTTATCATACATCCCATAGGGAGTAATATGAAGGATGGTGTACAATTATTGACAATAATGCACATCTGGCATGGTGTCCTTCTGGAGGACAATCCATGTAGCGGGTCAAATGATTCCTGGCCCAAACATTGTGCACGCGCTCCATCCATCATTACTCGACCTCCGCTGTTTGTTCTTAATTTAAGTGGGCCGATCAAATTATGGAAGCTCGCGAGCCCCTCCTACCTCCACCTCTTTCAAACACGAATAGATTTCTTGGGGGTGTGTGTTTATGTTATCATTTGTAAATCTTACCAGAAGTGGACCATGAGGCACAAGGGGTAGCCTAACTCATATACAGTTTAATGAAGTATTTACAGATCATTCCAACTGTCAAATACTTCGGCCCAATGACACAGTGCAGAGTGCTGACGATAACAACTCGCTTTCTCCCTCCCTAACTTTCTCTCTCTGCGTCTTAGGTCAGACGGATTTTATTTCAGGTAAAAACGTATTCAGAGAAGAAAAAAAAGGTGACGAGGGTGCCAGGTTCATGGCATTTAGTTTAAGGAAAAACAATCCTCTTTGTTGCATGTCGTAGCTCCCAAGGACTCAATTTCCAAACAGGTATTAGAAGATTACTGTTTTTCTTGATAAACGCAATTTGCACGAAAAGTTAAAACTTCTTTAGTTCATATTATTCTAAAGTTCATATTATCATATTATCTAAAGTAGTGAGATATTGAAGTGAGCATCAAAGTGCGTATTTCCGGATAGGATATCTCATTTTCATTTTAGGCCTACTGCCCAGTAAAACTGATTCCAGCATACCTTGCTGACGTTTTTAATGTGTCCAACATGGGCTTTATGTTTGTCTGCCATCCTTCAACCTTTTTCACAATGAATAGCTGAACCAAAACGTACATAGAATATCGAACATGCACAAAGGGAATACGAACACTTATCATTTGTCTTACTTTCATAAGCATATACGTGTTTTTCTTGAAAATGCACGACTGATTTCATTTTAATATTGTCTGTGAAGTTATTCAATTGCTTTGCCAAATATTATATTAATAATAGTGATACTAATAGCATATTAGTGATAATAATTATAATAATAGGCTAATAATAATAATATTAGGTGTATTAGGTGTTTGTTTAAAAATATATAAGTAATATGATTATTGTGGCAGATGTTTGTGTGTATATAGCACATTTTATGTTTAGGTTTTCAATATATATCACAAACTGTTTCTGCATATTGCAAAAACATTCAGGTGCCATTAGTTTAGATTTTCAAAAGAGGAAGAACAACAAAGTAGCTCAGCACACAAACTTTCACAGGCATAAATTTAAGACACTAACCAACCACAGAGAGATGACTGACTATCAGTTTAAAAGGAAAACAGGAAGGTCCTACCTGCTGAGTAAACAGAACATTTGGGATGTTATCGACCATCTCTAGTATTAATAGGCCTATACAGTCACGAGTAGCTCATGTAATCCTACTGACAGCAGCGCTGTAGCACACAGGGCGATTAGCGGGGAAAAAATGATTCGGGGCAATAATGGACTCTGAGTCATGACCTTTGTATGGAAGCAATTTAGACTGGGGCTGAAGGTGCGCTCCAACTGCCGCTCCGTCTCTTAGAATGTCGATTAAAAGACACATTAATCCTAACCGGCAACGAGATACATCCTTTAAAAACAAGCCATTAGGCGCGCCTCAAATTCACTCAGAACCTCGCGGATCACTTGAACCAGAACATTAAGTTGCACTGTAAGGTTCACTCGTACGCCAACCGGCAACCACAAAATATAGTTTGAGTTGTTTGATATTGTCGACATATGGCCTTTATATTTTGGTAGTTTAAGATAGAAAGGTATCCTAATATTCTTCGGGTGAAGACTACATATTTATGTTTGTGGATGGTGTTAGATGGGCTATAATCGGTGTTGAACAAGATTGGCAATGGATTTGAATGCAATGTTTATGAATTGATCATATCTGTCGACAAGCCACCAAAGGGACTATTGTTGTGCAAATATAGAGTCCAAAAATGGTGTGACCACAAGTGATACTGTAAAGATATGTGCGTTCCCACTCCCAACTTGAATCATGGCCATGACATGTCCTTATATATACATTAATTAAGATTAATTGACGTAGGTGACGAATCTGGTGAAATAAATCGGTGTTCTGCAAAATATGTAGGCTATTTATTTTTGTTCGATTTAGTTTAATTGTCTGTTTTCTGTTTTAACGTCAGCCATTCATTTCGCGTTAGTCTCCTTCCTCTCTAATTATGGGTGATATAAGCCATGGTTCATTGAGCAGTTACATTTTCGTTAAAGCGAAGGTTTACATTGCTTAGACCTTTTACTGAATACTGAGCCATTTTACGTGAATTAAATTAAGACTATTTTTTCAGGAATTATTTTATTATAATTATTGTTACTATTATTATTAATATTAATAGTTCTATATAATTTAGTTGTGGTTGATGTTATTATCTATAGGTGAATTAAATTATTATAATTATTAGGCTAATGCTTTTTTTTACTAGCCTATTTGCCTTTGCTCTCCGTATCACGTCTTAGCACTGAGAATATACTCCTTCAAATTCCACAATGTTAAAGGAATGTGTGGTCACAGATGCAGCGTATAGTAAATGACCACGTTGGTGTTTGTGACAGCATGGAGCGGTGCTGCCGTGGCCCTCCCGACGATTTGAATTCGCTAGTAAAGGTTTCCTGCCTTGGCCTGTGGCTTCGGGCACAGTTCTCTGGCCACACCATGACTTATACTTTGGCCAGTGGACCATTACAATATTTATCGTTAAAGTTCGAAAAAAATAACATTAACTATAGGTTTATCCTTTTGGTTTAAAACCTGTCATATACAGTGCATTCGTTAAGTATTCACAATCCTTGACTTATCCACATTTTGTTACATTACAGCCTTATTCTAAAATGGATTAAATTGTCCCCCCCCCCCCATCAATCTACACACAATACCCCCATAATGACAAAGCAAACACAAGTTTTAGATATTTTTAAAATATATATTAAAAATAAAAAACTGAAATATCACATTTACATAAGAATTCAGACCCTTTATTCTGTACTTTGTTGAAGCACCTTTGGCACTGATTACAGCCTCAAGTATTTTTGGGTATGACGCTACAAGCTTGGCACACCTGTATTTGGGGTGTTTCTCCCATTATTCTCTGCAGATCCTCTGAAGCTCTGTTAGGTTTGGATGGGGAGTGTCGCTGCACAGCTATTTTCAAGTCTCTCCAGAGATGTTCGATCAGGTTCAAGTCCGGTCTCTGGCTGTGCCACTCAAGGACATTCAGAGACTTGTCCAAAAGCCACTCTTGTGTTGTCTTGACTGTGTGCTTAGGGTTGTTGTCCTGTTGGAAGGTCAACCGTCGCCCCAGTCTGAGATCCTGAGTGCTCTAGAGCAGGTTTTTCATCAAGGATCTCTGTACTTTGCTCTGTTCATCTTTCCCTCGATCCTGACTAGTCTCCCAGTCCCTGCCGCTGAAAAACATCCCCACAGCATGATGCTGCCACCACCATGTTTCATCGTAGGGATAGTGCCAGGTTTCCTCCAGATGTGACACTTGGCATTCAGGCCAAAGAGTTCAATCTTGGTTTCATCAGACCAGAGAATCTTGTTTCTCATGGTCTGAGAGTCCTTTATGTGCCTTTTGGCAAACTCCAAGTGGGCTGTCATGTGCCTTTTACTGAGGAGTGGCTTCTGTCTGGCCACTCTACCATAAAGGCCTGATTGGTGGAGTGCTGCAGAGATGGTTGTCCTTCTGGAAGGTTCTCCCATCTCCACAGAGGAACTCTGGAGTTCTGTCAGAGTGACCATTGGGTTCTTGGTCACCTCCCTGACCAAGGTCCTTCTCCCCCGATTGCTCAGTTTGGCCGGGCGGCCAGTTCTAGGAAGAATCTTGGTGGTTCCAAACTTCTTTCATTTCAGAATGATGGAGGCCCCTGTGTTCTTCAATGCTGCAGAAATGTTTTGGTGCCCTTCCCCAGATCTGTGCCTCGACACAATCCTGTCTCGGATCTCTACGCACAATTCCTTTGACCTTATGGCTTGGTTTTTGCTCTGACATTCAATTTCAAATGTGGGACCTTATATAGACAGGTGTGTGCCTTTCCAAATCATGTCCAATCAATTGAATTTCCCACAGGGTGGACTCCAATCAAGTTGTAGAAACTTCTCAAAGATGATCATTGGAAAGAGGATTCACCTGAGCTCCATTTCAAGTCTCCAAGCAAAGAGTCTGAATACTTATGTAAATGTCATATTTCAGTTGTTTGTGTTTTATACATTTGCAAGCGTTTCTAAAAACATTATTTTTACATTGTAATTATAGGTTATTGTGTGTAGATTGATGATGGAAAAAAAACAATTTAATCCATTTTAGAATAAGGCTGTAATGTAACAAAATGTGAAAAAGTCAAGGGATCTGAATAGTTTAAATGCATTGTAAACCAGACTGAGCCTTCGTTTATTGGTTATAACTGTTTGAAGTAACCTGCATACATACCGTACCAGTCAAAAATTTGGACACACCTACTCATTTTATTTGTACTATTTTCTACATTGTAGAATACTAGTGAAGACATCAAAACTATGAAATAACACATATGGAATCATGTAATAACCAAACAAGTGTTAAACAAATCAAATTATATTTGATATATGAGGTTCTTCAAAGTAGCCACCCTTTGCCTTGATGACTGACAGCTTTCCACACCCTTGGCGTTCTCTCAACCAGCTTCATGTGGTAGTCACCTAGAATGCATTTCAATTAACAGGTGTGGCTTGTTAAAAGTACATTTGTGGAATTTCTTTCCTTCTTAATGCATTTGAGCCAATCAATTGTTTTGTGACAAGGTAGGGGTGCTATACAGAAGGTAGCCACATTTGGTTAAAGACCAAGTCCAAGTTATGGCAAGAACAACTCAAATAATATAACTGACAGTCCATCATTACTTTAAGACAATGAAGGTCAGTCAATCTGGAAAATGTCACAAACTTTCAAAGTTTCTTCAAGTGCAGTTGCAAAAAACATCAAGCGCTATGATGAAACTGTCTCTCATGAGGACCACCACAGGAAACGAAGACCCAGAGTTACCTCTGCTGCAGAGGATGTTCATTAGAGTTAGCTGCACCTCAGATTGCAGCAGATTGCATGCTTCACAGAGTTCAAGTAACAGACACATCTCAACATCAACTGTTCAGAGTAGACTGCGTGAATCAGGCCTTCATGGTTGAATTGCTGCAAAGAAACCACTACAAGAGGACAACAATAATATGAAGAGACTTGCTTGGGCCAAGAAACACGAGCAATGGACATCAGACCGGTGGAAATCTGTCCTTCAGTCTGATGAGTCCAAATTTGAGATCTTTGGTTCCAACCGCTGTGTCTTTGTGGGATGCAGAGTAGGTGAACGGATTATCTCTGCATGTGTGGTTCCCACCGTGAAGAATGGAGGAGGTGGTGTGATGGTGTGGGGGTCATTTGCTAGGAACACTGTCTGTGATTTATTTAGAATTCATGGCACACTTAACCAGCATGGCTACCACAGCATTCTGCAGCGATAAACCATCCCATCTGGTTTGCACTTAGTGGGACTATCATGATTTTCTACAGGACAATGACTGAAAACATACTGTGTAAGTGCAACTTGACCAAGAAGGAGAGTGATGGAGTGCTGGGTCAGATGACTTGGCCTCCACAATCACCCAACCTCAACCCAATTGAGATGGTTTGGGATGAATTGGACCGCAGAGTGAAGGAAAAGCAGCCAACAAGTGCTCAGCATATGTGGGAACTCCTTCAAGGCTGTTTGAAAAGCATTCCAGGTGAAGCTGGTTGAGAGAATGCCAAGAATGTGCAAAGTGGTCATCAAGGCAAAGGGTGGCTACTTTGAAGAATCTAACATCTAAAATATATTTAGATTAGTTTAACACTTTTTGGTTAGTACATGATTCCATATGTGTTATTTCATAGTTGTGATGTCTTCACTAGTATTCTACAATGTAGAAAATAGTGAGAAAAAAAAACTTGAATTAGTAGGTGCGTCCAAACTTTTGACTGGAACTGTATATACAGGTTTAGTCACATATAATACATGCATTTACTAAATATATATATATATTTAGTAAATGCATGTATTGTATATGCCTAATAATTGATAGGCTAAATATCACAACAAAAAATCGTAGTATTTTATTAGTTTGTATGTTTGACAGAAACAGTAGGCCTTCCACCTCCAAGAAATGTCAATATCAAGTGTTCGTTTGGGAATAGGGAATATTCTATGCAGAAATTGTTTCTATATTTTTTCTATTTCTATTTCGAGAACTTGTGGAAACCATTATGTTGCTATTCCGTAGACTTCCACACAGTGGTGCTATTTCTACATGAAGTGGCAGGTTTTGTCATGCTGTCAATATATACTGAGCAAATGAGACCAATGAAAAACAGATGAACCGGTAGCCGAGGCCAGTGGTTCCCAAACTGTGGGTCGCGCCCCCCCAAAAACCAATTAATAATAATATATATATATATATATTTTTTTAAGGAACTCAGTCTGGCTTTAAACTTACTCTTGAAACTTGTAATAGTTGAATGCACGTGGTGCGGGATGTTCCCCAATGCTGGCAGGGGGGCCGAGTAAATGAGTAAAAAAGTTTGGGAACCCCTGGCTATTTGAAAGTACTTTCTGAAATTATTTTAAAATGAAATTTTGGTGACACTTTTTCATTCCCCTGTGTTGTTGTCCTGTAGCATAGAGGCTTCACCAATTGTCCAAAGCTACACACACAACACAGTCATAACGGTGGTATTAAATCACATCATGGCTGACATACACCAGCTTTGTGCCGGAGGTCTGCGTCAAATCACCATATGATTTCCTATCAATTCCCAGCATGGGCTTCGATGGGGAAGTAAATAAAATACTGTCATTCTTATGTTGGGGCTGTAGTGACGCAGTGGGCACCGAGGGGCTTAGAATCTAGATACTGTATCATCCAGTGACTAGCCTAGCCTACTCAGTCTCCGTCAGCCAGTACAAGAGGCTCGTTGGAGCCTGGTCATTCGTTGCATTTAGACCTTCCATCAGAAATACCGCTCCCTTCGCATCCCAATTAAATTAAATCGATGATTTTTGTGGGTCTGTTTGTCTCGCCCCCAAAAAAAAAATCTAGACAGACCTGTTTCAATTTACCTGGGGATGCTGTGTGCTCAATTACTTCTAACTGCTTCATAATTACTGTCATGTTTTACGAAAGCTTTAGGGATATTTCATGATTTAAATAATGTAAAAGCTTCTTTCGGTTTGTTTTCTATTGGGGCTATTGTCGAGATCAATTTTTCATTGTTTCACGGCATTCGGAAGTTTCACGCTTGTTTGAGCTCATGTGCAAGACACACTGCTACTACTGCCTTTCAACAGACGTATTATTTTAGATAACCAGTTTCCCAAGAAATGGAAAACAGTGAAGTGGAGTAAGTGCAGGAGAGATGCAAAGGAGTCACTAAGCAGTGTTAAATTATTTAAAAAGACCCGAATAGACAAGAAATAGCTGCTTTGCCAGGGGAAGTGAAATGCACATCAAGTTATCAAAACATTTATTTGAAAAATACCACAGGATAAAACGAATGTGTCTACTTCATTTCATCTGCCTTTAGGTGAAGCGTTGAAATGAATGCGCGCAGCAAGCAGCTTTGTAATAGGCTACATCCAATAGCCAGGTTGCATGACAAGCGCCTTGCGTATAGCAATTCAACTAAGACGACGGTTGTCGTTTAATAGGCAGCCTAATACTCTTTTTGTAATATTCAAATATGTAGTGTAAATAATAAGACATATTTCGTGTCAGACAAAAATAGCAATATATTTATAAGAATAGTAGGCCTATAGGCTATCAATAATCATATTTGAGGATAATAGATAACAAATCTATACTTAAATCACATTTTATACCCCTTAAATTCGAAATTCATTTAAAGTATTCTCGATAACACTTGTTTATTTCACTTGTAAGGAAGGACATTGGCGTTTTGATTGCCTGTTCTTCGAGACATTTTAAATTACGTGTCTCTATAGTTTAGTGGCGCATAAATCATTTTTTATCCTTGTGACAAAATTCACACAGATTGCTTTGTAAAAGTGACACGTCGAGCCAAGGCCATTCTGTCAGGAGCCACAAACACGTCCATTTACACGTCTCGTTTTCACGTATAAATTAAGACTACCTATAATTTTCGATTTGAAAAGGGGACATTTTTAGGTTAAGTTAAAACCATTGGTCTAACAAATTACATATTTGCCGAGGTCACGTCGGCCACAGTCTAGCTTTAGGGCCATCTTTAAAACACCACCGGTTCTTTATATAAGCTGAGGTTGGGCATTTCACGACCCAAAATGTTCTCATTGAGAAAAAAATATATTTTAAAGATCACTTCAGAAAATGAACCAGGCATTTTACGCACGTGTTAGATATTTTAATTATACCACCCCTTTACCACTTACGCTTCGTGCACACCGGTTGTGTAGAGTGTAGGCCTATGCCTTCCGGCACTCCACATTGCTGCTACTCATCTGTCGTACTTGGAATGAAGTGGTGTGGGCCTGCGTGCAGTGTGTCACAGGCGTTGGATTTTTTTCAACTTGTGTGTTGCTTGCTTTTCAGTGCCGTAGGCCTACCAGTATTAAACCACCGAAGAAGTTGCTCACGTGTAGCATGATTATTTTTGTCGTGATGCAACGCATGGATTGTGAAGAGTATGTCAAATGTATAATTCCAAACCAAAAATGTGCACATGGCGTGCAGCGCCCAACTCGTTAGCGCAAACACACACGATTCAATAGCATGGCATGTTTTAAAACCTTCATTAAACTAGGCAAGTCAGTTAAGAACACATTTTTATTTTCAATGACAGCCTACTGGGGAACAGTGAGTTTAACTGCCTTGTTCAGGGGCAGAACGACATATGTTTACCTTGTCAGCTCGGGGATTCGATCTTGCAACCTTTCGGTTACTAGTCCAATGCCTCTAGGCTACCTGACGCAAATGTTTGCCTCCCCCAAAGACATATGTTGATTAATTGGTTTATAATACTTTTACAAATCAATTATAAGGTATTGTCTGGCCAAAAATTGTTGTTCGTTCCAAGAATCGATTTGAGAAACCTTTATGCACAGACCAGACGCTCGTCTCTCGCCTACGCACTGCTACATCATCATCATAATCATATTTAATATTATTGACGAATGAGCTACGCGCATTGGCCGGCGTTCCGCCACTGTCCCCTCTCACGAACCCCAGCGCGTATCTCGTGTATTCTGCACCCAGAACACTGCGATCAGCAGAACGGTTCCAAACCGCCAATGGTCGACCTTTTCGAGCTGTTATTGAACTTTCATTACGATGTTCCAAACCAGGTAAGGTTCTGCGGCCGCACTCACTTCTGGGCTATGCTGGTAAATATTACATTGAAACATGTAGTGTCCTTCTGTAGCTCAGTTGGTAGAGCATGGCGCTTGTAACGCCAGGGTAGTGGGTTCGATTCCCGGGACCACCCATACGTAGAATGTATGCACACATGACTGTAAGTCGCTTTGGATAAAAGCGTCAGCTAAATGGCATATATTATGTATAGAGTTTTATTGATGTGACTTATGGAGAGTTTTTGACAAAGGGTGTCGTTAACAATTTGACTTGGCAAAGAGCGTTGTTAACACTGTGACCGAAAAACGATACGATTCCAAGGTTCCCTCTCTGACACTTTAAATCAAGTTATATCAGTCTTGCGTTCATTCTCGACATTCTCTATACGATTATTTAATCGGTTTTGTCTGAGATTGGACATCGTGATGTTTGCTACCAATGGGCCTCCACTTAAAAAACAAATATGATCCAAGTGTTTTTACAACATTTATCATCTCCAGAGACTGTTCCGTGGATTCCGTAAAGCAAATGGCAATTGTTAGCATATATCATGCCTTACAAAACACTGCAAACAGTAATAGAATGGCCAAAAGTATAGTCAGTTATTCAGGAGGCTAAACTATGCATCTCGAAGGCATAAGTAGCGTCGTGTGGCCGGTCCTCACATGTACTGATGCCCATCAATGTGATGTATCACACTGTCTTTGCGAGGTTTTGGGGTCGGTTGCAGGGAAATGGGCATGTCCCAGTCATCAAATATTTTACAAATGTTCCAAAGTTTTGACCGTGTTAATTAACACCAAAACTATATATATATATTGGTTTGTTTGTTGCGCATGCATGCTCCTATGGCCAACACATGATAGTATTCATTAAAATACATATAATATCCAATTTAATCTGAAGGATTTGAATCTTGACCCACAGGACACAGATGTCAATTCAAGGTCTATTCCACGTTGGTTCAACGAAATTACGTGGGAACAACGTTGATTCAATCAGTGTGTGCCAAGGTGGGCAATGAGACAGAAAGTTAAGGCAGACAGCAAAGGTAACCCTTCCATAGTACCAGGCTGCCAACCATGAAGCGGCATATACGTTTTTCATCACCATCACACCGTGTGCTATTGAAACTCACCTTAAACATATCAGAGTCTGAAACATAAAACACAGCTTATCAAATATTCAGGACAGACTGTTTTGTGTCGCTCTCTCGTCGAGGTCGTCCTGACTTTAGCACATAAACGAGAGGGCCACACAAAACAATTTGGCCTCATTGTGTATTAAAAGCCAGTGACATCTGTCTGTCTATCAAGAATGTGGTTTATTATTAACTGGTTTCACCTGACACTCCTGTTGTATTTACACAAGACATCTAATAAAACAGACGGGCAGAGGCAGGGACGGCTATTTAGTCCACGTTTATTAGACTACTGATATCGTTGTTGAGCATGGACTTAAACCTCACCCTTTTGTATATCATCTGCCTGCCAATCTACTCTGATGATAGTTCATTGTTGTTAATTATCAGTAATGACATCATTTGTATCTGACACAGGCACACATTGTTTCAGAAATCAAATATATGTGAATGGCAATGGCGCACAGTCTCGCCAAAACTGATGTTTGGAAGGAAAAAGACAAATAAGTGCAAAATATTCTGACTTATATTAGTTGGATTTAAGCAAAACACCAAGGAAGGAATAGGCCAAATGACTTTTGATGCCTCCTCCCCTCTCCCCTGCGCTCGCTTCCGTCTCTCCACGCCTCTCGTCTCCCTCTTCCATGAACCAGCCTGTCAGTTAGCGCGCCGGTTGACACGGGACTGATTGAACGTGACACAATCAGATTGCTCTCCGCGAAACTGTAACCGTTTGGCGTATATCAAGTTTTCTTCAGTTCAAACATTATCTGTGTCGCAAACACTGTGATTTCGGTAAATTGTTATTTTATTTGAGGAACATGGTTGTTTTGCCTGTTGTTACAATTTTTCTGGTTATGATGCGTTTTGTGTTTTCCTTGTTCCCGCTGGTGAAGCAGCCACGAGTTCAAAGGAGTGCAGATTTGTGCCTCAGCCTTTTCTAACCGGTGACGACTGAAACGAAGTGCGATCAAACGACTCCAGCTGTGCCCATTGACGAAGTCCTCTGCGCCGCGACACGCAGCGGCTCGAGCTCCAGCAGGATTTAGCGCTCAAGCCAGCCTCCTCGACGCACTGGTCTGGTGCGAAAGAGACACTTTTCTCTCTCTGTCTCTCTGTCTCTCTGTCTCTCTGTCTCTCTGTCTCTCTCTCTCTCTCTCTCTCTCTCTCTCTCTCTCTCTCTCTCTCTCTCTCTCTCTCTCTCTCTCTCTCTCTCTCTCTCTCTCACACACACACAGACAATAAACCAACATAGTCTCCCCTTGTCACCCATCCTCCCCTTTCTCTCGGACTCGCTCACATCCAGCGCCCCGAGAACGAAGTTGTGTCCAGCGCACCGACCTTAGCCGATTTCCGCCCGTCGTTGATCCGACGCAGCCCAACCCTGGATTCAATACTTTTAATCAATGGACAGAGCCTCCTCAACGGCCAGCAGAGGTACAGACACGCCATAAGCAGTGAGTACAAGTCAGAGGTGTTCCACAATATAAGCCATAATGCTGTATATATTTTCGGACCAGACATGAGCAGCAGCTGTGTTATGCAGTAATGCAATTGATTATGATAAAGAGAAATCACGTGTTGCGCTCTGGTGTAAAAAGCCAATCTGGGGTTTGTTATCAAATTGCTAAAATGATCGATAGGCTAAACTATTGGCTTAAAAGTTTCAATTGAATTATTAATAGGTCTATAAACGATATCTATAGCATATCTCCAATTCTCCCAAAGTTGTTTATGGGGAGTTTTTCGGAGACTTAATCCATATAACAATCTATTTGGTCACATATTTCATCACCAGACTAAACGATCTAAACGATTATTATAATCATTATAATTAATTACAATTAATTATAATTAATTATTAGTATTATTAGTAACCTATTATATTAATAGTCCAATGTAATAATATGATGACAATTATTATGTTGGCCTATAGCCGACTGATAAATGATAGTATGATTACTAACTATAACAATTCATGATTATCAAGCAATTTCTATAATAATGATTTCACATATGCCGACATACTGTATGTAGCCTATCATTCTGTTTCATCTGATTGATGTGACTCGTGCATAAGAAAGGTCAGACGAATGTCCCTATGGTAGACGAGGGGAAAACGAGGAATACACTTCTAGCTATGCATGCAGTCTTTATTTTTTAAAAATATATTATTATTTCACCTTTATTTAACCAGGTAGGCTAGTTGAGAACAAGTTCACATTTACAACTGCGACCTGGCCAAGCCCAAGACAGCTTCTTTTTTTACGTTTGACTACACTTTTTACATGTAGGATTGTGCTCATTTTCAGCTCGTGAAACGGCATGCCTCTTCATTGTCAAAGTGAAAACAGTTATTTTGATAACTCCATGGTTGTTATAAGGTGTGATGTTTATCAATCAAATATAGATTATGTAAAACACAAATTGCATTTTCTTTCAGTGCTGCCCCTCGTTGGAATAGTTTAAAATCTAGGCTATTCAGTGTTCCTGAGAGTGTATGAATAGAAACACCACGTTTAGAGTAGAGTTGGTCCTGTAATGCCACAATACACAAAGGTTCACCTTCCTTATTGTTATGTCTCCATCGAGTAAACGCTTTCAAATGACAAATCATTCATTCATTCTCCTGCATAGGCCGGGTTGCACGTGCTATTTTAGCGTATTTTGTGTTTTGAATAACATCCTGAATAAAGTTTTAGGCCTGATTTTGCGATGAGGTTTTATGGTGTTTATGGTGATTCATATGGTGAACCTTTTTGCCCCAAAAAGATAATCGTTTGAGTGAATAATTCATCAATTCACCAAAGGACTAGGTTAGGAGACATGCGCTGCTCCTGCGAACGTGTGTTTGTCCCAAAATGGAACATATTTCTTTATATTTGTGTGTGTGTGTGTGTGTGTGTGTGTGTGTGTGTGTGTGTGTGTGTGTGTGTGTGTGTGTGTGTGTGTGTGTGTGTGTGTGTGTGTGTGTGTGTGTGTGTGTGTGTGTGTGTGTGTGTGTGTGTGTGTGTGTGTGTGTGCTTATTTAGGTTGTCTTTTTCCTTTGACTAATATGTAACCTTATTGAAAATTTGGACTTAACTGTTGTCTTAGGAAAATCACATAATGTAGCCTACTTTGTGAAACTGCGTCATGATTAGCATTTTCTTAGAACTGTCTTGTTGAACTTTTTAATGACTGAATGACTGAGCCATTACTGTTTGAAAGGTGTCAGTTGAGTTATAAATTAACAGACAAGTTTTTAATTTAGAATTACGTGAATTTCCACTCATGGAGTTAATGAAAAGGTACATATTAACTAAATCATTCATCAAATTATGTAGTCTTTATGTAGCGAATTAGTTTTGTTGTCAATTGTTGGACATTAGCCTATATTATTGTAAACCTATATGAAATATAATGACATGTATTCTAATGAATTAATATCATATTTTAGGCCTATAATAATACGATCATGTGTCTTCTAAGCATCCTAATTAAAAGCTATATGCCAAAACGCGTTGGTAGGCTATTGAATAATAAACAGACACTTTCTATTGATCTGCTATTCCTCAAAAAGTGGCCGAATAATTTTCACATTTCTAATTTGCTCTCCTCACCCTAGTTAGACTGCGAGGCAGCTACGGAAGCCTAAACAGTTTCCTCTTCACCCCAATAGAACATTTCGTCACTTGTCTAACTGTATAGGTCATTCCTTAAACTATAGCGTTCATACAAAGTCATGCATACTATTTGTTAGATTTAAATCTTATCATGTATGGATTGATTAGTGGCTAATAGGCACGTAATGGTATGGGAATATATATTTTATTACCTGTAGAATATTCCACATAGCTACTTCGATCTCATCTGGTATTAGGCATAGCATACTTTCACCGATTTCAACAGCTCCATACCGCCAATACTAATGAGAAGAGCATGGACCTATAGACTGATAATGAGCTTTATGCAACAAAGTTATGAATCCCATACGGCATCAGTGACCGTGGAGGTAGGCTAGTCTGTCTCTCATTTTCACAGAGGGGGTCGTCTGATCCTTTCCTTAACAGGCCTCTCCCTAGGCCTACACATCTCTCTCATGCACAGACCAATTATGCTCGTTTTTTTCTTCTGTGAGACATCGTCAATAGGAGGCCACGGGCAACCAAACAGGCAAGTAAGTCAGGAAGCGGCCTTAAACGCAAATGTTGCCAATACAATTATAAGGTCTACGTTTCCTCTTGCAATCAATACGGGTAACATGCGATCAGGGGTTGAAGCGATGCTGCATTTCAGACTAAATGGAAAACAGTCGCTCCCATCATTAAGTCGGGGAGTAGCTCTGGCAAAAACGTTTAGGCCAATTCTAGTACAGTAGAGAGAGAGAGATTAGGTGTATTGTTGACACCAGTCAGTTGGATGGAACCATTCTTTTATTACAATTGTCATCATCGACCATTTTCTCTTTTACATTAACGTGTCTCTTGTATGTTTGAGTAAACAGAGCAGCCCAACAAAGTTATGCGCCAAGCCGAAAGAAACAGGAATTTGTGTCAGCACTTAAAATGTAGACTTTTTTTTTCATTCACACCAGATCTAATTTTGTTTAAAGTTTGCGTATATGTTGAGATTTTGGCACAGAGCTCACATTTTCTCGGCACTAGAAGGAACTGACTTTATAGCGCGCACAAGCGCGTGTCATAACCGAAATAATATATATTTTTTAAATGATGGAAATCCGACTTTTCACCGTGCCTTTTCTCATACCATTACTTGAATTTCGCCTGAGAGTTATGTGAATTCAAAACTATGATTTGTATCACTTCAGGAAATGTTTTTCAACTGTCATTGACCCGGATGCCAACTGACATTTTTTCTTCTTAACTTTGAGTAATTTTGCAGATGCTCTTATCCAGAGCTACTTAACGGAGCAATTAGGGTATGCTCAAGGGCATATCAACAGATTTTTCACCTATTCGGCTCGGGGATTTGAACCAGCTCGGGGATTTAACTTTTCGGTTACAGACCCAACGCTTTTTAGTGCAAGGCTACGTGCTGCCTTATTTAAGATGCACATCATCATCAAAGGGCATCATCCGCCAATTTGAATATTTGAAATCATAGCGATTTAAGAGAAAGTATTCCCGACTTAACTTTCTCTCCCCAGCAATACTGTAGGCCTATCTACATTTATTTAAATAATCACAGCCAACTTGATAATGAATGTGGCTGTTTTGGGGGAATGCTATACACAAGAGTCAATAATTCAGCTGCGTAATGAAATACTCAAATGTGTCAAGATTGCATCAAAAGCAATACGCTAAAAATGAGACTTGTCAAAGAGACTTGTCACCGCTGCATTTTTGCCATATCCCTTCATCCCATCTTCCTCCCTCCTCCCGTACCTTCATCCCATCTTCCTCCCTCCTCCCTTCCCTTCATCCCATCTTCCTCCCTCCTCCCTTACCTTCATCCCATCTTCCTCCCTCCTCCCTTCCCTTCATCCCATCTTCCTCCCTCCTCCCTTCCCTTCATCCCATCTTCCTCCCTCCTCCCTTCCCTTCATCCCATCTTCCTCCCTCCTCCCTTCCCTTCATCCCATCTTCCTCCCTCCTCCCTTCCCTTCATCCCATCTTCCTCCCTCCTCCCTTACCTTCATCCCATCTTCCTCCCACCTCCCTTCCCTTCATCCCATCTTCCTCCCACCTCCCTTCCCTTCATCCCATCTTCCTCCCTTCCCTTCATCCCATCTTCCATGATTCTTAAATGAAAGACGTTTGGAACCCCCAAGGCAGTTCCTAGAGCTGGCCGCACGGCCAAACTGAACAATCAGTTGAGAAGGGCCTTGGTCAGGGAGGTGACCATGAATCCAATGGTCACTCTGACAGAGCTCTAGAGTTCCTCTTCCTCCCACCTCCCTTCCCTTCATCCCATCTTCCTCCCTCCTCCCTTCCCTTCATCCCATCTTCCTCCCTCCTCCCTTCCCTTCATCCCATCTTCCTCCCTCCTCCCTTCCCTTCATCCCATCTTCCTCCCTCCTCCCTTCCCTTCATCCCATCTTCCTCCCTCCTCCCTTCACTTCATCCCATCTTCCTCCCTCCTCCGTTCCCTTCATCCCATCTTCCTCCCTCCTCCCTTCCCTCCATCCCATCTTCCTCCCTCCTCCCCTTCATCCCATCTTCCTCCCTCCTCCCTTCCCTTCATCCCATCTTCCTCCCTCCTCCCTTCACTTCATCCCATCTTCCTCCCTCCTCCCTCCCCTTCATCCCATCTTCCTCCCTCCTCCCTTCCCTTCATCCCATCTTCCTCCCTCCTCCCTTCACTTCATCCCACCTCCCTCTCTCCATCGGCAAACCCCGCCCTCCATCCCTCCACCCTTCCATCCTCCATCCCTCCACATATCCTGTTCTCTTCTCCTCCTACCCCTGCTCTGTTTTCTCATCTCTCTGTCTATTTTTTCTTGTGTGAACCCAGCAATCTGTGTTCACATATCAAAGGTGTGTCTATGCTATTAAACAGCAGATTAGATATCGGCAGGGATGGCCTATTGGGAAATAAAGGGCATACTAATAACCACTTCAACGTAGTGATCCAAATGGTAGCTTCTAGTCTTCCATCGTGTGTTCGATTCCCGCTGGGAACACCCATACCATAAAATGTATGCACGTGTGACTGTAAGTCGCTTTGGATAGTTATTATGGCATAATATAAATGAATACACTGGACATATAAGTGCTCAACTGTATGTTACTGTAAAGCCTAGAGGGATTGATGGTGTCTAAGCCGCAGCCATTCCTCTTCTGGTGAGTGTGGTGTGATTCTGGTGCGATCCAGGCTGAGGTGGGACTGAGTTGAGTTGGCTTTGGCATGTAGTGTGTGCAAAGCAGCAGCCCTGTTGATGTGGCATGCCTGTTACTGTGTAGATTATCTAGTGGCCGTCACAGCCGTCCACACAGCACACCATATACAGGAGATCAGGACACCGTGGGTGTGAGGCCGCTGCTCCAGTGTCATTGTTGTCATGCGGAAGGCTGAGTTTGTGTGTGTGTCTCTGTTAGTGTGTGTGTGGCATGCGTGCGTGAATGCTTGCGTGTGTGCATGCGTGTGTGTGGTGTGTGGTCCCAGACTGTGTTAGTCAGAAGGCTGACCTAGGGTCCCATGTGTGTGCCTGTGAGTCAGTGTGTGGTCCCTGGAAGTGTCAAAGCAGTCAGCCTGTGTTGTGTGTGGCCTGTGGTTTGCGTGTGTGTGTGTGTGCCCGCATATGTGTGTCTGTTTTCCTGTGTATGTGTATGTGTGCATACACAAAGGGTGGGGTTATAAAGTCCTGCTGTTAACTCTTATCAAATGAGATGTTTATGAGAGAGCTAAACATGTTCGCCAGAAGGGCCCTCTCCCCCTCCAACTCCCCCTCTCTTTCGAACTCTCCCCCTCTCTCTCCAACTCTCCCCCTCTCTCTCCAACTCTCCAACTCTCCCCTTCTCTCTCCAACTCTCCCCCTCTCTCTAACTCTCCCCCTCTCTCTAACTCTCCCCCTCTCTACAACTCCCCCTCTACAAC